>NC_051154.1:165703230-165798364 GCF_013339745.2 Dermacentor silvarum
GAAAGAAGTTATCCATATTTCCACCTGGTGGGCGATAAACTACTGCCAAGATAAGTTTTTGGCACACCAAAGCAAGGCATTCGATATCATCTGTCATACAGGTCATTTCATCAAGCAGTTGACATTCAATATTATCTTTTACGTACATTAAAACACCACCACCACGTCTGATTGTTCTGTTGGCATAAAAAAACATTGTAATTTGCACGTTTGACGTCACTATCCGAAGAATACCACGTCTCTGTTAACATGAGTACATCAAACGAAAAGTTAAAGCTATCGAAAAACAAAGGTTATCTTCTTTATTTCTAGCTTATTGTGTGTTTAAATGGAAACACGTCAATCCCTTGACGTCACGAAAACTAAATATGTTGTCTACATCTTCAGGCAGTATCGCCATTATTGAATAAAAGAGGGAAAAAAGTACAGGCTAAAATGCACGCCAGGTCACACAATCTTATCAATATAGGCATTGATAGGCGCATTTTCTTGGCTTTCTTGAGAAAGCTGTCACGTTTGGCATGGCTTTTCAACTGAACAATTATGTTGGGAGGCTCAGAATTGTTGCGACCCTTGACCCTATGGCACACTTCAATTTCATCAGGAATGAGCAGTTCATTCACAAGAACGCCAACTTGACAAACAGTCTTTACGAGATCTTCATGATCTGCTTGCAGGATTCCTTTAATCTCCACATTGCACTTTCTGGAATACTGCTCACTTCCTGTGATTCTCAGCTCCTGATCTTCCAACATCTTTTTCATACATTTGCATTCGTTTTCTAGAGCTGCGTTTGCTTTCTTTAGCGCACAATTTTCTTTTAGGAGTCGTTCATTCACATCCTTCATTTCCTCATACATTTTGTCATAGAAAGAAATACTTTTCTTCACGTCTCCGAGTTCCTTTCTCATCTCATTGAGTTCTTTTCTTAGGTCTCTTTTTTTAGGTCTCTTCAACATGTTCTTGTACCGCTACCTATGACTGTAAGCGATCCGGCCGTATCATTTTCTCCTCTGCTTTTTTTTCACCAATACTCTAGATTCTAAAAGTGAGGTGAGTAAAGTTCCTTGATAATTTAAAAGTACCGCCACTCCGAACTCTACCGCCTTCGCGTGACCTCCTTGCCCCTTGCGCTTCTCTGCCGCAGGAACCGGTTTTGCACCTGGTTTTCTGCACGGCAATTGGTCTCCCTCAGTCTCCTTGCCGTTGCCCTTGGAAACGCGTGGATCTTGCGTTTTGCTTGAGTTGGTGCCATGTTTCTCCTTAGCTCAGCTGGTTCGGTGCAGCGAACGTTGCACGCTGTTTCCTGCGGTATTATACTAGCGCTACGCCGTGCTGTAGCGCATATAACTGCAGCAAGAAGCCTGAAGGTGGTTATGCAGTTTTTATGATACCACAAGGAAATCGTGACGGCTTGCACCAGAAGAGTGATTGACCGAACTTAGCCGAACTAACTTTGTTCCGACAAAGAACAGTGTTGTTTGCGAGGTAATTAAGGCACCTTTCTTATTGCTCATATGAAAGCATCCCCTAATGCTGCATTTTTAAAATTCTTATGGCCGGCTCATCAGCGTTTTTGCTGTGAGAATTTGTACTTTCCATAAAAATGTGATTGACCTCAGTGTGCTGAATATTCTGCTGGGACTCCATCACCTCGCGCGTCGTCAACTGTTATTCAGTCGGAAATGCAGCAGCATAGGTTCTTCTTTCCGCTATGAACAATTATGTATATCAGCCTTTCGATCGCACTTTTCGTGATTGTTGGGATCTGTTGCCTCTTTTACTGAAAATCGAAATAGCGGCTTGTGGAGGAGCTTTCTTTCCAGCTTACTTCGATATTTCCGTCAGTCACTTAGATACAATGAATGCATGCCCTGAAAACATTAATGGCAAGTATACCCATCGTATTGCGGGTGATTAGTGCTAGCAAGTCCACACTACGTTTTTTTTTTTTCAGTTCTTAAGTTTGCTTTGAATTGAGCTGCCAAGCACGCGTGAGTGGGTGACGATTATTATTTGGTTTTCTTCGTGGAATTACTACCGTGGGAACGGCGAGGATCTCGGTTTCCCAGGTGGTCACGCAGCTGCGGCGAATGCGAGGGCGAGCGAGGGTGCAACATTGGAGGCGGAGACCAGCAGGCCGACGATTGTGAATGGCCGAAATGCAGTGATCAGATCCCCTAGTCTGGTCACCTAGGGCTGACACATTTAGTGTTGTCGTGGGTCCTGACATTCTGATGTGTGCTATGTAGTCAGTCAGGCAGTCAAAGTGTTCCTACATGGAGTGGGCTTCCATATCTGGAGCCACTGTAAATATTGTAGAATAAGCCCATTTTTTTCTCGCTCCTACTCCCGGATGTACTCATCCCTATGGCTGAAGGATCACCGGCCTAAACGCTACCCCGAGTCCCAACAAACTGGATGGCAGCAGTGAGATAGATCCTAGCCAACGCCTGGTTCGCAACAAACTGGATTGCTGCGGTGAGATCGACCTTGCAGCCAACGCCGAGTCACCAACATCTGGTTCGCGGGCAACTGGATGACAGCAGCAAGATGCAACCTGCAGCAACGCCAGTCGCCGGCAACTGGTTCCCGAGTGACTGGATGACAGTGGCAAGATGGAACCTCCAGCCAACGCCATTTGTCAACAACTGGTTCGCGAGCGGCTGGATGTACGCAGCACATCATGACTGTACGGTACAGCTAGGGTGAGTGCCTGGCTTTGCGCTTGAGTCATCGGATCCTTTAGCCTAGACTTACTAAAAGCCGATATAGCGTATACAAGTTCCTATAATGATACTGTGGTTGTAGCGTGTCTCAGCAGAAAGCAGCCTTCAGCATAGATCTGAACCAGCTACTAAAGCCAGACCTCGTACCTATGTGGGAGAAATTGGGGACTTGGTGCTACTTCTGTGGACAGGCGTTTGGTTGCTGCTATATTTTCCAGGCTTCAAATTCTCTTGGGAAAACAGAATTGAACCACTGGTAGTTTTTTTACTTGCATCACAATTTCTGCGGATTTCGCAGCAAGTATTGTGGAATAGCTTTCCAAAGCCTAAAGTAGTGACCATGGACCTAATGAGTTTGACGAGAGCTAACCTGTTGCGGTTGTGTGAAGAGCTCGACGTAGAGGTAGAGGATGACAGGTCAGGAGCCGAAATTAGAGCCATTTTAGAAAGCAACAGTGATCAGGCATACTTTGAATACTTCGGCAACAGAACAAGAAAAGGAGGATCATAAAGAGCGAGAAAGGCAGGAGAATGAATTAAGCAGGAACCAAGCAAAATTATGGAGGAACAAAGTAGCCAGCTAAGGAAAGAGATATATGCTCTCAATCAAGAAATTGAAAGATTGAAACAGGGTTTTGAAATGGAGCAGCAGAAATGTCAGGCACCCGTAGAAGTAGCGCACGGAAGGTGCGAAGAAGTCGCACGCATGTTCTACCGATGGTAGAGAGGCTGATCCCTGTGAGCCTAAATGTACGTTCCTAGGTGATGCCAGATCAGTAGAACGTGGAGTAATAATAATAATAATAATAATAATAATAATAATAATAATAATAATAATAATAATAATAATAATAATAATAATAATAATCTTTATTTGCACTTGAAAAAAAAGGGGGGGAGAGGAGTAAAGAGAAAGAGGGGGATCGCCCTGGGTGGCGTGCTAGGCGTGGCAGATAGGTACAAACCCGTACGCGGAGCGCCTGCCAGCCATCCACCCAGGGGAGGGGGGAGGAGGATGAAAACACTGTGGAGGATGGTAGACAAAAGGCAAATGATTGACCAGCTAATTCAGGATCTAGGCCCGGTCACGGAGGCTTCTTGCCACTGTTCTGCACAGCTCCCTAGATGACGCACGGTCCGAAGGGAGGGGTGTTCGCACATGTCGTGGGGCAGAAAGTCGCGCACTGCAGCCGGAATGAGTGAATTCTGGTGGCGGACTGTTCTCGCATACATTGGTTCGGGCTGACCCGTTCGCTTGCTGTAGCGGACGACTGAGCTGATGTAGGAGTCGTCAAGGGATCCATCGAGGCAGCCGCAGAGAAAGCCTATCCGGGCGACAGTGCGCCGCTGCTGGAGCGTCTGCCATATCCAAGGCGTTGCAGTCGTGCCTCATACCGTGGAAGTGCTTCGCGGCTGCAGCCGAGGCGGCTGAACAATGTCCGGGTGGACACGGTGCTGGACGCTCTCCAGCATATTGGTTAGGTGAACCTGAAAGGGGTTCCACACAGAAGAGCAGTACTCCAGTCGTGGCAGCACAAGGGCAGTATAAAGTGCACGGAAAGCATCCGGGCCGCACGGTTTCGACGTGCGTACCACGAAACCGAGTGTGCGACGCGCTTTGGCCACTGCGTTGGAGACGTGCAGTGAGAAATCAAGAGTTGGGGTGAACGTGACTCCTAGAATTGCTGCTGAGGAAACATTACGCAGGACATAGCCCTCAAGCGTGTAAACAGGCGAGGTAGCTCTCTTGCTGTTGTGAAAACGGAGAACGACACTCTTAGTTTCACTGATGGAGAGATGGTTGACCGATGCCCACTGGGAAACATGGGTGAGGTAGTCTTGCAGGTGGACAGAGGAGTTATCACACGATGAGACAGGGGCCAAGATAGATGTGTCATCCGCATACTGCACCAGGAGAACGTCGTTCGACTGCGGCATGTCGTTAACATAGAGGGAAAAGAGAGTCGGACCTAGCACAGAACCCTGGGGAACTCCAGAGAGGGCAAGGTAGCTCTCGGAGTGCGATCCGTGGTAATGGACCCGCTGTGAGCGTCCCACCACGAAGCGTGCTAACCAGAGGAGCAATGTGCCTTGAAGACCAGCTTGGGCTGCTTTTGTCACCAAAATGGCGTGGTTGAGTGTGTTGAATGCGTTAGTGAGATCCAATTGGATCAGATCTGTTGGCGTGCCGCTATCCATGTTGGAACTGACATAATGTGCGACCGTGGCTAGGGCGGTCTCACAACTGCGATTGGGACGGAATCCGTGCTGAGAGGAAGCAAGTAGTTGTGAGGGGCCCGTTGATGGGGACCGTATTGAGCACGAGGAGATACTGTGCCAATGGAATGATAGAGAAGCAGCTAGGCCAGCTGTGGACGATTTGGCACAGTTATCCAGGGAGTACGTCGCGAAGGTAGCTCTTGCCGCCTGCTGTCACCCCCCTTCACTTCTTTGTTTTATTGCGATAGCAATTATATGCACACTCCAGCGCATTTCTGCCGTTGGCGTCGCCGTCGCCGTGAGGTTCCGCATAAGGTCCAACGGCGATAAAATCGTCGCCACGCGCTGTACGCTGTGTGTGCGAGTGAAGCGCACGAGGGCGAGCCGGAAGTCGCGGCTCAATGCAGCGCACGCGAGGGAAGAAAGCAGGTCTGAAGCGCGCGTTCTTTCGCGCGCGAGGCATGGGGGCGAGGCGACGGAGGGGGGTGCGTTCTGCACCGTCGGCTGCTGCTCACAGCGCGGCAGCGCGGACGGCGTATCTTAAAGCGATCTGTGATGTGGACAAAGTGCGCGCCCGCGCTGGCCTCATCTTCAAAGCGATCTGCAATGTGGGCCAAGTGCACGCCCGCGCGGGCCTCGTCTTCAAAGCGATCTGCGATGGGGACAAAGTGCATGCGCCGACTGCCGGTAGCTTCGTATGCGCTGTGCTTTCGGCGTTTAGTTCGCGTTGAAGCGAGACGAGAGACAGCGCGAAGGTCAATTTGCCCGCTGTTGCTGGCGCACTTTCTCACTCCGGCGTTTTCACAGCGAGTTTCCGCGGTCATCGAGCGAGATGTGTTCATGTTTACCTGTGCGCGCGTGACACTGTGCTTGTTTATCTAGTTAGTAAGCGAATTTTTACAACTTTATACAGTCCATTAAACTACTATCCTTGCTTCGTATAGCTCTCAACTAATTTGCTATCGCAATCGATGCTTCGCCTTTCGGGTGAAACTGCGATTTTTTTCGCTTCTGTCGCCGTCGGCGAATCGGAAGCATATTCGAAGAAAGCGCTTCTCTAAGTTGTGATGCGTATTGACGCTGGCGCGATGCTTGTGTTCACTGCAAGCTTTTGCATACCAGCTTACGCGCTGTCTCACCTCGTACTCCTCCGCCCCCTCCCCCCCCCCCTCAACCGTTCTGCAATATACTAGACAGTTTTAGTTTAACGTTAGCGGAATAGCGGGGTTAAGGGAAATAGCGTTACCGTTCCGCAAACGAACTTTGCAGAAAGAGAGTTTTAGTATAGCGTGATAGCGTAGTTTACGTGCGGGACGTTATTCCATTACGCTTTGAATTTCGCATACATAGGGCACCTAAGATATGTGTGTGTGCGTCCGGAAAGTGTGAGAGGCAGCGCAATGGAAGCCAGGAGCGCGTTGTATTTTTAAGCCCACACCGCATTCAAGCCCAAACCGCATTCACGCGATTTTGTGCGCGACGGCGACGAGCGACGGCTTCGAGCGACGAAATGGGCCGTCGCGCGAACAGATCGCTCGGTCTTTTCGCTCAATCGCTCGGTTCTAGAAATCTAGAATTCGTCGCTCGTCGCCCGGAAGTGCTATGAGCGACTAGCCAATAGCGCGAAGCCGGAACTGGATACACATCAGTCAAGCACTACCGATTGTCGCACGGAACGAGCAAACGACTAGATTTTGATACGTGCAAGGATAATAACGTAGTGCAAGACCTTTAGAAATATTTATGCTGCATGCTCTTTACACTAACACACATCAACTTAAATTAATAAAGCAAGCGTCACGCCAGTTTCGGCGAGTATTTGCTGCCCTCATACCAGCAACACCGGGGAGACGTCGCTCAAAGCAGCGTTGCTCAGTCGTCGCTCGCATGCGGTTCGACTCCGAAATGTTCCGATCTCAGAGGCCATATGCCGTCGGCACGCCTATCTCCCGACTTTACCGACAGGTGGCGCTCGCATCTCGGAGAAAATTTCTCTCGTTAGGCTTAGGTGCGTTCGAAACGAGTAGCGATCTCGAAAATTCCTCAAGATTAGCCATAACACTCTGTCGTCGAAGCGGCATGAGACTAAGCAAAAGCCGTTTACGCAGTCATTTGCTACTAACGAAGTGAATTCTACAAAAAAAAAAAAGTTGCAGCGGCTTAGCTCGGCTATGCCAGGATATACGTAGCGTTAGCAAAGGTTCAGCTGATTATTCTTAGCTTTCCTGGTTGTCTCCTACGCTCAACCGCTAATTGCCAGGCAACTACTTCGGGATCCGATGAGTCAAGCTTCTCCGTTCTTCTGCGCTGTTGAGCAGCATTTGCGCTCTCCTTCTCCATGGCTATACCACACTGGCAAACGCCAGTCAGAAGCGCAGCGGCTCCACCGGAGTGTCAGACGATGACTGCACAGCGAGCGCGCGCCGGCGCCAGTGCGTCTACCACGGCTACGACGTCACTCCTCTGGAATGCGCAGACCGGCGGCGGTGAGTCGCGCGCGGCGGCGGCGGAGTGCGCGAGAGGTGCCGGCTCCGGTGGCTCCGGTGCGCAAGCCGTGTGACATCACTGATCCTCGCGCATGCGCAGCACGGCTCTTGATGTGCCGCGCGAAACGGGCTTGGCTAGGCCAGTGTAGCTAACGCTACAAAACAACGCCAAATTCAGTTCGAAGCAGGCGACCGGGATCGCCGCCATGTTTTACGTGAACTACGCAAACACGCTAACACGGTAACTCAAATAGCGTGCGCACGGTAAACGGTATGGGTCCTTTAGCGTTCTGCGCATGCGCATTTCGATCCCGCTATTCCGGTACGCCCGCTATTCCGGTAACCACGCTAAACTAAAACTAGAGAGTTTTAGAATAGGGGCCCCAAACGTTTTGGGGCCCCAAAGAAATAGCGTCGACACCACTGCGCATGCGCGAGACGCTAACTGCGTTTGGGTTTTGCGTCGGGCACGCTATTTTAAGCAGCCCCAAAAGTTTTGCGTCAACAAACATGGCGGCACCCATCGAAGCGGCGGCTCTCCGAGTACCAAAGTCGGCTTGATTCGGGGTAACGCGTGAAGTTCCTAAGCTAGGAGAAGTGTCTGCGGTTATCGCTTTCTCTCAACTAACGTGTGTAATGAAGATTGATTCATTAGACGCAGCTGATTCTGAATTCGATTGTCGATTCCATGGCTCATAGGCCCATCGTGGATTAGCTTGGCTAGTGAAGGCACGTCAAGTTGGTTACTCAAAATTAGGCGCAATAAATCGCTTGCTGCTAACAGAATAACATCTAAATTGCAATTAAACGCAAAACCACGAAAGTCAAAATTACTCTTCCTATCATAAAATGGTATAGTTTATTTTAATATTTAGAATAGTTTTTCTTTGACACCGTAGTGGCGCTGCAAGCGCAACACGCTGTTCGCAAACGCAAAGCCCTATTCTAAACCTCATCACTCTTGCATGCCCCAACGCTATGGTGGCTCACCATACCAACGCTAACACCCGCAAAGCTCTTTGGGGCCCCAAACTTTTGGGGCCCCTATTCTAAAACTCTCTACTGTCTACTGTCCCCCTTGTCTAGACAACGGACGCCTTTGCCCGACACTTTGTCGACAAAGGTATGCAGGTGAGCGCAGCACACAGTCGTACACGATGAACTGTGCGCCATCTTCCTCCATACAGAGAGAGAGGGAGAATAAACTTTTGAAAGCAGTGGTTCGGCAAGCCAGCTGAAGTCCAATGGTGCCAACCTTTTTGTCGCACTACATATCGCCAACAGTTTCCATCATATTGTCACGCGGTTGGACGACAAGGCGAACAAGGTGACAAGGTGGTCTTGTCCTGGCTCAAAACCGTTCAGTCAGATCCTCTACTTTCTCGTCTTCTCCGTGTGTTTTCTCCTCAAAACACTAGGTGGCATTAGTCCCCCCCCCCCCCCCCCCCCCCTCCCTTCTGAAAGCATCGCCTCGATGCCACACCGGCACAAGAAGTACGGCTGAAGCCGTACGACATGCACAATTTCGGGACGAAGCTGTCGACGCGAAGACAAGGCGCCGTCCGGAAATACCTCGTACGTAACGTCACTGACACGTTTCAGAACCTTGTACGGTCCGAAATAGCGGCTTAAAAGTTTTTCCGACAAGCCGGGACGTTGAATAGGGGTCCACACCCAGACTTGGTCGCCGGGGCGGTAGGCAACGTCTCGACGGCGGAGGTTGTAACGTCGTGCATCGGCACCTTTTTGGTAACTGATGTTTACGCGAGCCAGTTGGCGGGCTTCTTCGGCGTACTGAGTGTAGTGCTCGGCGTCTGGAGCAATGTAATCGGTTGTGTCGCACGGAAGCATAGCGTCGAGCATGGTTTGCACGTTGCGTCCGTAAACAAGACGGAAAGGTGAAAATCGCGTTGTTTCCTGTATTGCCGTATTGTAGTGTTGCGTCCCGAATCGGCCGGGCGCATTCTTTGATTGTTTCCCATCGAGGCCGGCCCTTTCATGAGCATCGCCGAGACGGCGACAGTGCCAGACACCGACGAGACAGGCAAACAAGCGCCCCAACTAGGCAGTGCGCATTCTTTAGGTGCTTCCCACGATGCCACCACCTTCATCAGCCGCCGCCTACTTGTCGACGCGGCGCGACACCAGCTGGGACGCGATGACAAAGAAGCTCACGAAGCTTGCCCCCCCTTCGTTAGACGCGGGGATTAGTGCAAAGGCCATTCTCCTGACCCGGCCAAGCTGACCGTCGGAGGGCAAGAAACAGGTCACCGACTTTCGTAGAAGGAGTGTCAACCCCCTGTTTCCGGATTTCCTCGTCCTTGCTTCGAAGGTGAAACATTAGAGGCGGAGTTCGGTGAACAATACGACCCCTCTGATTGGTCGCATGAAGGTCATCTGATTCCCTAGCCGGGTCGACTAGGGAAGACCGATGTTTTATAAGGAGACACCATGTGTGCAGTGGTGTGTCCTGACGTGTTCCGATATGAACTCAGACATGTAGTGAGCTGAGACTTTCAAAGTGCTCGCCCATGGAGTGGGCTTCCATATTTGGAGCCACTGTAAATACTGTAGAATAAACCCTTTTTTCTATCGCTCTTACTCCCGGACGTACTCATCCCTTTGGCTGAAGGATCACCGGCCTAAACGCTACCCGAGTCTCAACAAACTGGCAGCAGCGGCGGAATAATCTCCGACCCGCAATAACGGATGGCAGCGCTGAGATGAAACGCCAACCCGTTCATAACAACTGGATGGCAGCTATGGGATGAATCCTAACCCCGAGCCGCGAGCAACTGGATGGCCATGGTGAGATCGACCCTTCAGCCAACGCCAGTCGCCGGCATCTCGTTCGCGACCAACTGGATGGCCGCAGTGAGATGGACCCTTCAGCCAACGCCAGTCGCCGGCATCTCGTTCGCGACCAACTGGATGGCCGCAGTGAGATGGACCCTGCAGCCAACGCCAGTCGCCGGCAACTGATTCACGAGCAACTGGATGACAGCGACAAGATGGAGCCTGCAGCCAACGCCAATCGCCAACTGGTTCGCGAGCGGCTGGATGCACGCAGCGCATCATGACTGCACGGTACAGGGTGAGTGCCTGGCTTTGCGCTTGAGTCATCGGATCTTTTAGCCTAGACTTTCTAAAAACCGATGAAGCGTGTACAACTGCCCATTTGATACTGTGGTTGTTGCGCATCCAAGCAGAAAGCAGCTTTCAGCATAGATCTGAACCAGCTACTAAAGCCGGACCTCATTCTTGTGTGGGAGTAATGGGGAAGTGGAGAACTACCGTAATTCTTATCATTTAAAGGCGGCCCAGGATTTTCGTCTTCTTTGAATTGATTCGATGCGGTGGAGCAGTTCTTGGGGACTTGGTGCTACTTCTGTGTGTAGGCGTTTGGTTTTTGCTATATTTTCCAGGCTTCAAATTCTCTTGGGAAAACAGAATTGAACCGCTGGTAGTTTTTTTACTTGCATTGCAATTTGTGCGGGTTTCGCAGCAAGTATTGTGGAATAGCTGAGCCAAAGCCTAAAGTAGTGACCATGGACCTCATGAGTTTGACGAGAGCTAGCTTGTTGCGGTTGTGTGAAGAACTCGACGTAGAAATAGAGGATGATAAATCAGAAGCCGGAATTAGAGCAATTTTAGAAAGCAACAGTGATCAGGAATACTTTGAATACTTCGGCAACTCAATTCTAAAAGAGCAGGAACAGGAAGCAATTGAGAATGAGGAGGAGTTGAAAAGACAGGATTGGATTAGGCAACAACACGAAGAGATAGAAGCTCTCAGTCAGGAGGTTGAAAGATTGGAACAGGGTTTTGAAGTGGAGGAACAGAAATGTCAGGCACCCGTAAAAGTAGAGCACGGAAAGTGCAAACAAGTAGCACGCACGGTTCTACCGATGGTAGAAAGCAAGGCTGATGCCCGTGAGCCTAATGGTACGTTCACAGGTGAGGCCAGATCCGTAGACCGTGACGTAGTTCTCGAGAAGCCCATTAATGGGGACCGTATTGAGCGCGACGAGATACTGTGCCAATGGAATACTAGAGAAGCAGCTAGGCCAGCTGTGGACGATTTGGCACAGTTATCCCGGGAGTACGTCGCGAAGGTAGCTCTTGCAGAAGCCCTAAGTGGCCCCGAGTCGTCAGACAAGAGCACCTGTGCAGAGTCCAATCGGTCAGGAAAGTGCGCTAAAGCACACTGTAGGCAGGGCAGTGCAGTTGTGGACAACTCCCAGGAATACGAGCTCTGTTTCGCAAAAGATAATAGCTGCATTGTCCCTGAGTGTTTGAAGCTCTCCGCCAGTCGAGATTGCATTGAAAGGAATGATTTACCCGCAAATCATTCAGACTGTGCGGCTGAGATAGAAATAGTGACCGATGAAATAAGTGCCGGTCAGCACGAGATTCAAGCGGAAGGCTTGAGAATGAGCACTAGTAAACGTGCTCGGATGAAACGGCGTCGCAAGGTCAGGAATGCGGCAGACAGGGCAACGCGGCCGAATAAAGGCGCTAAACCCCGTGGGGAGCGCAGTCAAAGAGTTCGAACGGCGCGTTTGTTCCTTGGAATGTTTGCAGATAGGGCGCGTCCGAACCGCCGGACGAGAAAGAAAGGGCCGTTCGGCGCGAAAGTTGACAAAAGCGAAGGTGGCGCGAAGGGGGCAATTATGTTCCCCCTCTTTGGGTTCTTTTCGAGGTGTTTTAGGCATGACACTGCAGAGCGAGCCGGTACGGCGACGCGAATCGGTCACGCGCAGCAGCGGAGTCGTCGCACGGCGCCCAGAAGGCATGATGCCTGTTAGTTCAGTGTCGGGGGTGGGCAGCAAGGAGATTAACCTACATGCCCTTTGTGCAACCTCGTTGACAAGACAGGCTCTCAGACCGCGCCCACCTCGAGTAAGGCTCAAAGATACGGCGCCACCATAAGCTACTCGGACTCAAAAGCGACTCAGGTTTTGCGGAAACATCATTTTGTTTGTTGGTTTCTGTATTTTAATGTTTGGTTAAACGTTTTAAGATCTCCGGAATAGAGATCATTTCGATTTCCACGTTTTGAGCATTGTTTAAATTGTTTGTTTTAGAAGCTAATCGATATTTTGAAAGAGATGGTTCGCGCGCGTTAGATTTTTGAAACCTTTTTTCGACGTGTCGTTCCTTTCTGCACAAATAAGCTTCCTTTTTGTAAGAGATACGCTTGCAGCGTCAGGTCCACGTTATTGGTTTAAAACCTGTAGTGGCACGCTTGATTATCACTTCACTTTTTAGAAATGTTCGCCAGTCTTCAAGTGTTAACGCAAGATTTTTTGTTGTTGTTGTTTCTTTAGTGTGTGTCCTATATGGACAAGAGAAATAAATTGTTAGTGCGTGAGTCGCACGTTTTACATGTGAGTTTTCCGCAAAGTTGAAGCGACTCTGACAGTGCATCCGTGATGCTAATAATGTGGCTCTGAGTGGCACTAGTACGTGCGATGCTAGCGGATGTAAGGCAGTTCATCGCGTTTGTGCTGCGTATGATATATGATATTTCATTTATCATTTATTTAGAGCATTTTAAAGTATTCTACGTTTGCTCTCTGCAGCACAGTGATCTGGTTTTGGCGAACTCAGAGGTTCATGAGAGCTCGCTTTGGCGGCACAAAATTTTGGGTCCAAATTATTGGGTCAAGCGAAGCCTGGTGGATTGAACGGATTTCGGGCGCTTGAGCGCTATGTGGTGCTTTGTCACCAGGACTGCTCTTCCGTATCGGATATTGCGAGAAAGTTGCACAATCCTGGTCTAATCTCAAAATGGTGGGCTTCAGCGAAGGTTCAGTGATTTGATGGCTGCTTTGGTGCTATTATTAGATAAGGGCAGGCGCGTTGATTTGCTCGCTAGACCCGATGGCTCTCGGTGCGAGCACGGCGCTTTCCTGTGCCCTGTGGTCGTGTGTGTGCTTGTGTATTCCCAGGGAGAAGGCCACAGAGAGGTTGATGCTGGGACCTCATGCTCGAGTGTGTCATCGGCCATCATTTCAAGAAGAAACCCCGAGCTCTCGACCGACCACCGACGCTTCGGGCAACCTGACAGCTGGTCACCCTCAGGTCGGATCTTCCGGCGGGGGAGGAGTCTGTTGCGTCCCGAATCGGCCGGGCGCATTCTTTGATTGTTTCCCATCGAGGCCGGCCCTTTCATGAGCATCGCCGAGACGGCGACAGTGCCAGACACCGACGAGACAGGCAAACAAGCGCCCCAACTAGGCAGTGCGCATTCTTTAGGTGCTTCCCACGATGCCACCACCTTCATCAGCCGCCGCCTACTTGTCGACGCGGCGCGACACCAGCTGGGACGCGATGACAAAGAAGCTCACGAAGCTTGCCCCCCCTTCGTTAGACGCGGGGATTAGTGCAAAGGCCATTCTCCTGACCCGGCCAAGCTGACCGTCGGAGGGCAAGAAACAGGTCACCGACTTTCGTAGAAGGAGTGTCAACCCCCTGTTTCCGGATTTCCTCGTCCTTGCTTCGAAGGTGAAACATTAGAGGCGGAGTTCGGTGAACAATACGACCCCTCTGATTGGTCGCATGAAGGTCATCTGATTCCCTAGCCGGGTCGACTAGGGAAGACCGATGTTTTATAAGGAGACACCATGTGTGCAGTGGTGTGTCCTGACGTGTTCCGATATGAACTCAGACATGTAGTGAGCTGAGACTTTCAAAGTGCTCGCCCATGGAGTGGGCTTCCATATTTGGAGCCACTGTAAATACTGTAGAATAAACCCTTTTTTCTATCGCTCTTACTCCCGGACGTACTCATCCCTTTGGCTGAAGGATCACCGGCCTAAACGCTACCCGAGTCTCAACAAACTGGCAGCAGCGGCGGAATAATCTCCGACCCGCAATAACGGATGGCAGCGCTGAGATGAAACGCCAACCCGTTCATAACAGTAGGCAAACGTGATGTACGGAAGAATCTCGTCCCATTAAGTTTTATGCTGCACGTCTACATACATTGACAGCATGTCTGGAATGGTTTTGTTTAACCTCTCCGTCAGTCCATTCGTTTGTGGATGGTAGGCTGTTGTTTTCCGATGACTCGTGCAGCTCAGTCTGAAAATGTCCTCCATCATGCGTGCTGTAAAGGATGTGCCCCTGTCCGTGATCACACACGACGGGGCACCATGCCGCAGGACGATGTGGTGTACGAAAAACTTTGCGACTTCGGAAGCCGTGCCGCGGGACAGTGCTTTTGTCTTGGCGTAACGAGTGAGGTAATCCGTTGCAACGATAATCCATTTGTTTCCAGCGGAGGACAAAGGGAAAGGTCCTAGAAGGTCCATTCCCACGAGGTCGAACGGGGTCCTAGGTGGTGAAATTGGTTGGAGTAGGCCCGCAGGCTTCACAGGTGGTGTCTTGCGGCGCTGACACTCGCGGCAGCCTTTCACATAGCGGTGTACGCTAGACAAAAGTCGTGGCCAGTAGTACTGCTGGCGCACCCGTGCGAGAGTCCGCGAATAGCCCAGGTGTCCTGACGTGGGTTCGTCGTGGCATGCAAAGAGGATGTCGCCACGCATGTCAGTAGGCACAACAAGGAGAAAGGCTTTGTCACTGCCACGGGCATTTTTCTTATACAGGATGCCCCTTCTGAGAGAGAGGGTGGATAACTCGCGAGCAATATGCCGAGGAAGTTGAGATCCTCGGCCTTCAAGGTAGTCGATAACAGGCTGTAATTCTTTTCTCACTGCCTGGACATGAAGTCAACATCAGAAATGGCCCCGAGGAAACCATCGTCATCCTCAGAGCTCAGAGCAGGGTGTCCCACAGGTGCGCGGGAAAGCGCATCGGCGTCTTCGTGTTTGCGCCCGGACCTGTAGACAATAGTGATGTCAAACTCCTGCAAGCGCAAACTCTACCGAGCAAGACGGCCAGACGGATCTCTGAGATTTGCCAGCCAGCACAGAGAGTGATGATCAGTCACCACTTTGAAGGGACGGCCGTAAAGGTAAGGCCGGAATTTTGTCGTTGCCCACACGACTGCCAGGCATTCTTTCTCTGTAGAGTAGTTGGCCTAAGCTCGAGAGAGAGTACGACTGGCGCAAGCTATGACGTGCTCAACACGGCCATGTTTTTGTACAAGGACAGCCCCTAGTCCGACGTTGCTAGCATCTGTGTGGACCTCTGTATCTGCCTCCTCATCAAAATGGGCAAGTACAGGTGCTGTCTGCATGCGCTGTCGTAGCTCTGCGAAAGCTGTCTCTCGCTCTGTGGTCCAGGCAAAAGGTACATCGTCTCGGGTGAGTCGCGTGAGCGATTCGGCTACCTTGGCAAAGTTGGCAATATATCGACGATAGTAAGCGCACAAGCCAAGGAAACGTCGCACTGCTCGTTTGTCTGATGGTACAGGAAAGGCGGCGACGGCTGCAGTTTTGTCCGGGTCGGGGCGAACTCCGTCTGCACTCACGACATGTCCAAGGAACTTCAGCTCTTCATAGCCTAAATGACATTTTTGAGGTTTCAGCGTGAGTGCAGCTGAGCGAGTCGCTTCCAGTACCATTCTTAGGCGCTTCAGGTGTTCTTCGAAGGTGTCAGCGAATACGACTACATCATCGAGGTAAACAAGGCAGCTTTGCCATTTCAAGCCCGCGAGAACGGCATCCATCATCCTCTGGAAAGTGGCCGGAGCAGAGCAGAGGCCGAAAGGAAGAACTCAGAATTCATAAAGGCCGTCTGGGGTTACAAACGCCGTCTTTTCTCGGTCTCGCTCATCAACCTCAATCTGCCAATAGCCACTTTTTAAATCAATGGATGAAAAGTACTTCGCGTGCCGCAACCTGTCGAGAGAGTCATCGACCCGAGGGAGCGGGTAAACGTCTTTTTTTGTGATGCTGTTTAGCTTCCTGTAATCAACGCAGAAGCGTAGTGTTCCATCCTTCTTCTTCACTAGAACCACTGGCGATGACCACGGGCTGTTGGATGGTTGAATGACTCCATCGTCGAGCATCTCCTTTATTTGTGTCTGCATCGCCTCGTGTTCTTTAGCAGAGACACGGTAGGGATGTTGTCGGATAGGGCGCGCATCATCCTCGGTAATTATTCGGTGCTTGGTGAGGGGTGTTTAGCGGACTTTAGACGAAGAGGCGAAGCAAGACTGAAATTCTTTTAAAAGGTCGGGAAGTGCAGCTTTCCTCTCGTCCGAGAGCTTCGAATTGACGTCGATGCGGTCAAGAAAATTGTCATCACCATTAATTTCCTCGGATGCGAAGCACTCTGCGACGTCGGTGACAGGATCTGCATAGGCGACGGTAGTGCCGCGGAAAAGATGTCGATGTTCGTAGTTGAAATTTGTGAGGAGTATTTGCGACCGCCCGTCACGAACACGAACCAGGCTTCGGGCAGCGCATACACCTTGAAGCAGCAATAGAGAGACGTTGCTTTCGGCGACCGCGTCCCCGTCTCGGAGGCTCTCGCACGTGACTTCTACTGGAACACTCGCTCGTGGCGGCAATGTCACGCTGTCGTCAGCAACACTCAGCGCAGGTTTACGGCAGCTATCGGCGTCTTGCTCTGTGGCACGTAGTGTCGAGAAGGTCACGCTGCGCTCACGAAGATTTATAATTGCGCCGTACTCGCGAAGAAAGTTCATACCGAGGATGAGTTGACGCGAACACTCTTGGAGGACGAGGCAGGTGACTACAAACGTCGACGCACGAATTTTTACTCTTGCAGTACAGCGGCCCAGCGGAATAACAACGTGACGTCCAGCTGTGCGAATGCGCGTTCCATTACAAGGGGTCATGACTTTCTTAAGAACCGTTACCAATTTCCCGCTAATAATTGAATAATCGGCACCTGTGTCCACCAATGCGCTGACCTGTAGACCGTCTATCAGCACAGGTATGTCAAGCGAGACTCGGTCATCAAGTTCAGATGGGGTAACCGGCGATTCTTTGCCACTGCACTCATACGGGGATGTGAACGATGCGT
This sequence comes from Dermacentor silvarum, assembly GCF_013339745.2. Classification (NCBI taxonomy): domain Eukaryota; kingdom Metazoa; phylum Arthropoda; class Arachnida; order Ixodida; family Ixodidae; genus Dermacentor; species Dermacentor silvarum. The sequence goes on from NC_051154.1 coordinate 165,720,629, forward strand.
TGTCTTCCTCAAGCGTAGAACCTGCCGTTTTCAGCAAATCTGCGACATGCCGTACAAGCGTCGATGAGAGGTCTTCCGCACTTCTGAGTTCCAGCGACCTCGCCCCCGAATGCTGCTGCCTTCAGTTTTCCCGACGGGGGCTTGGCGAGCGGCCCTGTGCCGTCGCCCCGAAACATGGACGAATGGGTGAGGGTCGCCTCGGAGATGGTGGCCGCGATTGACGTCGTGTGAAAGGTACCCGTTGCTGGGCCAGATACTCATCAATTTCCATTGGCCTCTGGCCAACCTGAGGACGAGGCTAGTTGATGGAGAAACCGCGCAGCCCAAGTTGTCGATACGGACACTCGCGGTAGACGTGACCGGCCTCACAGCAATGATAGCAGAGGGGTCGTCTGTTCGACGTGCGCCAGAGATCACACTTCCGCGGGGGTGCACGGCGATCGTTGACGTCCAAGCCAGCGTGCGCAGCTTGAATTGCGCCTGGCGGCGTCGTCTGAATTGAGACTGCGGGGCGAGAAACAGACATGGAGTTTCGCAAGCAGTCCGCATACGTACGGGGCTGAATATCTGCGAACATGGGGGCCGGTCCAGCATCAGTGGGCACCAAGTTGGGCATCTGTGGGTATCGGTGGCTGTGCAGTGCTTGTTGAACCTCATCGCGGATAACACTGGCAACGGAGCCAACCATTGGCTGTCTCACTCCGTACAGCTTCTCCATTTCCTCGCGGACGACAGAGCGAACAATTTCGCGAACCCATTCGGTGCTACTGCTCCCGAAGGTGGCCAACAATTCGGGAGCTGACGTGGCATTCACCTGCCGGTCGAAGAGGGCAGACCGCTGATGAAGAACTTTCTCCGTCGTCACAGCTTCAGTGAGGAACTCGGCCACACTTTTTGGAGGGCTTCGCACCAGACCAGCAAAAAGTTGCTCCTTCACACCACGCATCAGGTGGCGTAACTTTTTGTCCTCTGGCATAGCAGGATCCGCTCGTTTGAAAAGTCGAGTCATATCTTCGACGTACATGGTGACAGACTCATTCGGCATCTGAACGCGGGATTGTAGTTCACGCTCAGCGCGTTCGCGGCGGTCGGTGTTCCTGTAGCACTCCAGAAGGTGATGTCGGAATTCACGCCAGGATGTTAACACGTCTTCCCTATTTTGGAACCACTAGCGGGCGGCGTCCTTTAAGCTGAAGTAGACGTACGCGCCGGAGTTTTGTGGCATCATCCCAGCAGTTGGTCGCAGCGACGCGTTCAAACTCACTCAGCCAGTCATCCATGTCCTCATATAAATCTCCGTAAAAGGCAGGGGCCGGCAGCGGGTTCTGAAGGGTACAATATGTCGGAGGAAGAGGCGTCGGAAATTCCGTGGTGATTTGAGACGACGTCATAGCAAGCTGTCCTGGTGTCTCTGGTGGTAAGCCTCGTTGTCGACGGCTTGCTCTGTGAACTGGGGTGTTCACGGGCGTAGGACTCGGGTTCCTGCTGCCGGACGGTGTCTTGTGCATTGAATGCGTCGTCGTCGTCGTACCCAGCGCCTCCACCAGTTCTGTCACGCGGTTGGACGACAAGGCGAACAAGGTGGTTTTGTCCTGGCTCAAAACCGTTCAGTCAGATCCTCTACTTTCTCGTCTTCTCCGTGTGTTTTCTCCCCAAAACACTAGGTGCATGGCAATATGTTTTACCGACGTACCTTAATATTCTTAATGCAAATAACATTTCTGCGGAAGAAATTTCAAAGGGCATGCTGATTAACCAGCTTTAGATGTTTTACAGTGTTTATTACTTATTTCTCTGATCTGTTCTAGCTGATTAGTGTTGTACGTCATTTCTGTATTTATTTATACAAATGATTGTAATATTGGCCTACTGATACCAGTACGTATCAGTAGAAGTGTCTATGTTAGATATGTACGTGATTTATATTTTATTTGGTTTGCTTGGGTTTTTGACCGATGCAAGTATGTCAGTCTCAGGAATTTTAAATCGTAGTCTTCAACCAGTGTTGCAGAATGGGCGCCCCCTTTCCATTCCAATTCCATTCCGGGGAATTAGAACTTGCCGCAATTCCACTCCTTTCAATTCCTCGGAATGATAAAACTTAGCCCATTCCCACTCCGGGATAGGCCAGGCAGTTCAATTCCATTCCTGTAATTCCTCAACGTAGGAGACACATCTTGATAGTTTTATCGAGTTACCGATGAACGCACCATAAAGGTGATGTCATCAGCCGCGTTAAGAACTGCAAAAATACGCAAAACACGTTACCATTGCAATGTCGAGGGAAAGTACCTTGGTGACATACCTGGTACACAGGGGCGTAGCCGGGGCCGGCTGATGAAGCTGCAGCCCCCCCCCGGCAATTTTTTCGTGCTATCATGCACCATGCACCGACCATAACAACCACCGGCGTGTGTACAATGTCGTTTTCACGCTCCAAAGGACATTTCGGCATGAACATTGCGAACTCGGGTTGGATTTCATGGCAACGTCCTTGCACCTGGAGTCACATAACGCAAAGAGCCCCACCCGAGCACAAACTTTCAAGGGCTTTTCAATAGCGAGCGCACGCGTTGCGGCATCTCGCAGCGGCTGCAGAATCTACGGAGCGCATGGATTTTAATTCCTAAACTTCATGGGTATAAAGTTCTCAAACTTTTGACACGAAAAGTGCACTGACATTATTTCCAAAGGCGTTATTTAGATTTTCAATTCTGAAACTTTATGGTTTTAATGTTATAAACTTGAGCCAACATGCGTGCACTGGAGCCCTCGTGTCCAAGCCGTTCCAGGAATGGAAGCACGCGCTCGCTATCTTCCACACACACACGAAAATACTAAATATGACCGTGACTGTCAGCTGGCCGCTGATAATTTTCTCCAAACATTTTCAGGAAGCGAGCCCAATGTGATCGATAAGCTGGACCAGGGCAGACAAAGTAAAAAGGAGAAAACAGAAGAAAGTTAACGGCCTATTTTGAGGCAGTTCTTTTTTGCGGGCGACAAGGTTTTGCTCTCCGTGGCTATAGGGACAGTGGTCCCATGGATTTAAGCAAAGCCGCCGCTGAAAACACTGGTATTTTCAGAGCGCTTCTTCGCATACGAGCTGATTGTGGAGATACATATCTCAAGAACCATTTTGAAAGTTGCTCAAGTAATGCCGCGTATTTAAGCCCAGATATACAAAACGAAATTTAGAAATTTGTGGTGAAAAGATGCAAAAGTAAACGATACAGGCTGCTGCTCCATACTTGCTGACAAAATGACGGATATTGCTGGAATCGAACAGCTTACTGTTTGTGCAAGGTACCTAAACAAGGATGCCAACGACATCGAAGGAGTGTTTTTAGGTTTTAGCACCGGAATAGATGCCCTCTCTCAGTGCGACTGCAGGTTTTATGTAAATGTGTACAAACTGCTGCAGATTCTAGTCATCCTTCCAGTTACTACTGCCAGCGCAGAGAGAATATTTTTTAACATTAGATCACTAAAAAACTACTTGAACCCAAAACTATGAACCCCAGAATCGAGGTTTCCGCTGCAGCGATTGTGACCGAGCCGCGCGGCAGGGCTTGCGTTGTGAACTGGATGCTGCAAAGGGCGTCTTCGCGCTTCTAAACTTCGAGGATGTGATGACGCCCTGGGCTACGTTTCCGAGGCGTCTGTCGTGAAAGCAGCAGCCTTGTATGCAGATTTTCTTTTTCTATTTTTTAACATAGATGCACATATGTATTTGCTAGTATGCAAAATAATTTATAAAAAATGAACGTTTCCTGATGGTAACTTGTGTTTATTGTATACTTCTGTGAAATTTGTTATATATATATATATATATATATATATATATATATATATATTGCTTTTGCATTCTTATGTTATATGCCATTGAGTTTGTGTCATATAATAATATGCAAGATAACAGATTGTGACTGTATGCTGAGTTATTTTACACAACTGTATTATAACTAGTTTCTATACAATAACATGACAGTATCTACATATACTTGTGCTTAAAATACTCGTATAAATACACTTTATGCCTGATTGTATTGATACACCAGCCGCTACCGTGCCTGTCTGAGAGACCGGAGCTTTGTCAAGCCGAAGAAATTTCGGCTTTTTTTCCGGCTCTGCCTTTTCACCTTGTGTACCCAGTGGTGAAAATGAAAACATGATGATGATGATGATGATTTCACGGCCTTTACGTTTTTCATATCAGCTGCATGCACTGCTTTGCTGGTTTCAGGACTGATATAGTTTTAAAGTTCGTGTGATATTTTCTTTACTTAATTAATAGACAAAAAACGCGGAAACATTGATGTCAGTTATTCCTGCCACAATTTTTGGGAAAAACGAATACATTCTTTTGTGAAAAAATGGCGCAGTTTCACCCGAAAGGCGAAGCATCGATTGCGATAGCAAATTAGTAGAGAGCTATACGGAGTAGGGATAGTAGTTTTATCGGCTGCATAAACTTGACACATCCGCAATTAACAAGCGTGGTGTCATCGCGCACAAGCAAACAAGAATAGATCACACTCGATGACCGCAGACAACCACTGTCAAAACGCTGGCGTCAGCAAGCGCAGCCGCCGCAGCGAGCGAAGGTTCGTGCGGTCTGTCGCTTCAACGGAAACTGAGCGACGAAAGCACAGCGCATACAAAGGTCCGAGTCGTGTGAAGATTGCTTTCAAGATACGGTGCGCGTGACAACACCGACAGCCAGCACCGGCGCAAAGCTCAAGAACGCATTTGTTGGCAGAGTAAAAGCCGACCCCCCTCCCTCCCGCGCTGCCTTCCCGCTTTCCTCCTTTCGCGTGGGAGATTGAGTCATCAGTTCCCCTTGCGCCCGGTTGCAAGATGCGCATTTGGTGCCGCAGCATAGTATCGCCCCCTCCCTCCCTCCTATACCCCTACGGCCTTTCGCGCGACGGAAGTCGCCTTTGCTCTCCGCCGTGCGTTCGCTCTCGTGAAAGTGCACGTGGAACGACGCGAGGCGATGATTTTATCGCCCTTGGACGTTATAAGGAATCTCACGGCGACGACGATGGCTACGCCGACGGCAGAAATCCGCATGAAGTGTCCATATAATTGCTATCACAATAAAAATACATAATTTCCTTGACAGCGCGTAGCGTTCAATCATTCGTTTGCAGTATCTACTATACAATGGCATTGGCAATGGTAATGCAGTTATCGTTCATAGATTTGATCCGTCGACAAATTATATGAGGAGGAGGCCGCGCTGCAACATGACCCCCCCCCCCCCCGAACAAAATTTCCGGCTATGCCACTGCTGGTACAGTACAGCGACCCCATAATTCCCATAGGGAAGTTCTCCCGCTATATAGTATTTGAAGGTCAGCATGTTTTAACGGCTTAATTGTGATGCTTTAATTTTGTTTAAGCTTAAATGTGGTAATGCTCAAATTTCGACATAGCGTATTTTTATGCTGAGAAAAGTGGTGTTCATGGAGACCTTATATTATAGCGTCGTCAAGAGCAGCCTTTCGATGAACAGGCACAGAGCTGGACCCAGCGATGAAGGCCGACGTTATCTTCAGCTGGCTTGCCAGCCCTTTCTCTTGTTGCGTGTACTCACCTTAGTGCTTTCTTTTTAGGGGCCGAATCAAATTAGATAAAACTCCGACAACAGCATGTATAGTTTCGGAGCCGAATCAAGTTAGATAAAACTCCGACTACAGCATGTTGTGGGGATGCGCGACTCTCACGCGTCCCCTGAAGTTGTTTTCCCGGCGTGGCTCCCGTGGTCCGGCTTCTCCGCGTGGCTAACGGCGGCGGTCGGTGTGGTTGCAGCGCATTGCGAGAGATGGCGCGAGTGTCGCGATGCTAGCGCCACCGAACGGCGGGGTGACTTGGGCGCAAAAGGTCAAAGGCGCTTCCTCTTTGGCATGGGATCGGCGACCGACACGCACGAACGCTTCGCGCGTGCGCCGGCCCGCTTCGCGCGACCGTCGCGCGAGGCTAAGAGCAGGACACCGGTATGGACGAACACGGATCGTTCGAGCGCGCCACCGCTCGCGTGACTGTACACGTGAACGACTAGGCGATGGTGTCATAGCATGGGGCGAACGTATTCGCTCGCTATCGGGTCGCGGTGAGTCGGACTTCCTTGATTTGTCGCGCGCCCGTGTGAATGTTCAATTGGTTGTAATTCGGCTAGTGTGCATTAGTGTATGAAAGGTGCAATAAATGCCCTTTTGATTGTTTGCACTACTGTGTTGTTCCTTTGTCCCAAGAGCACATGTGAGACCCCACAATGTATAGTTTCGGAGCAAAGCTTGCAGCGTGCAGTTTGTTTGTATTCTTCGCGGGTAATTTCAAAAGATTGTTTCCAATGTACCATGCGTGCGTGAGCCGCTGGGCGCAGGAGCCAGTGTGTCAGTGCGTTATGGAAGCGTTTATTATTTGCAGTAGAAGGCTGGAAAGGAGGGAGGGGGTGGTAGCACAGACAGCCGATGGGCATGCTTCGAAGCATTATGTAGCATTCACAGTATGAGCGAACTACTAAATGAACCGTTGGGCTTCTCTAGCCACCGAAAGGCGCCAGCCAGTGCGGCGGCGACGCCACCCGGACCTCCCCTCCCTCCTTCCCCCACCCTAGAACAGAAATCCTCAAGAGCAGCCAACAAAACAGAATGATTCCGGAATCATTCCAATTCCGGAGTGGTAACTCCGCAACACTTTCTTAAACAATCGTTGGTATTGCTGTTTCTCCATTTTGTGCGTACAATGCATCTGTCTGAATGACGTGTGACCTACGGGCGCAGGGCGTTTCTCAAGCTGCAAAAAGCAGCTTTTTGCTCGGCGTCCGCTCTTTGTGTTCAAACTGTACCACAAAGAGAAATGAAGTTGTATTGTAAGGAGAGCTAGAGTAACTGCGGCCATGGCGGCGCCTCCTCGAGCCCCGACGCGACGATTCGCGCCGAAGAAAACCCACGTTCGCTCTAGAGAGCTCTGTTCTAGGGTGGGGGGAGGGGTTGGCAGGGGGGAGGTCCGGGTGGCGCCGCCGCCGCGCTGGCGCCTGTTGGCGGCTACAGAAACCCAACGGTTCATTTAGTAATTCGCTCATACTGTGAATGATAGACAATGCTTCCAAGGAAGCATCCCCCTCCGCTTTCTGTGCTACCACCCCCGCGCTCCTTTCCAGCCTTCTATTGCATATAAACAACGCTTCCATAACGCACTGGCTCCTGCGCCCAGCGGCTCACGCATGTAGTAAGCCCGCCAGGTGCATTGGAAACAAATTTTTTAAAAAATTACCCGTGAAGAAAACAAACAAACTGCACGCTGCATGATTTGCTCCGAAACTATACATGCTGTAGTCGGAGTTTCATCTAAGTTGATTCCGCACCTAAAAAGAAAGCACGAACGTATAAGTACACCCAACAAGAGAAAGGGCTGGCAAGCCAGCCGAAGATAAAGTCGTGGCGGCCGCATTTCGATGGAGGCGAAATGCAATAACGCCCGTGTGCTTACGTTGTAGTGCACGTTATAGAACCCCATGTGGTCAAAATTAATCCGGAGCCTTCCACTACGGCGTGCCTCATAATCAGAACTGGTTTTGGCACGTAAAACCCCAGAAAGATGAAGAAGCCCTATAGCGAAGCCAGGTATCGGTTTCTCCGAGTTTATAGGAAAATGACATTACCCAATACAGCCATGTGCTTGGCGGCTGTGCCTGATAATACGGGGTGTTAAAAACTAAGCTTGATGCTTTTCTTAAAATTAGGCACTGGGAGGCACGCGAAGACCACCTGTGCAATTAAGTTATGTGGCCAGGGGGGCACAAAGTGAGATGATAATTATCGCTGTGAGCAGCCCAATTAACTAAAATTGAACAATTATTTTTTGTCGACTGCAGTAAGTGGGTATGCTTGTATTGAAAACTTAGAGGCAGTCGTTTTTCTACACAGTATCAGTCGGAAGAATTATTCTAGCGTGTTCGTGCTTCGAGATATCCGACTCCAAATTTCCATTGTACTGCGCAGAGTTATCGACTCGACGCGAGAGCGGTTTATGCTTTGCGTTGCTGTGGAAGGGAGGCATTTGGAACATTTTTAGGGCATTGACATCTTGATGGGTGAAGTGTTGTCGTGAAATTTGTGCATGACAACACCAAATTTAAAGCGGCAGTATGAAATATTCGTTAGCATAGCTAAAAAGGTTTCTGCTGTTCATGGCAGTAGCGCACCCAGGATCTCTGCCAGGGGGGGGTTGACAGTTTGCCAATACCATCTAAACAGCACTAATTTCGATTTCTTCACGGGAAATTGTCCAAAAATGCGCTTTTCGCGAGTGTGCAGACGATTGCGCGTCTTACATTTTAATTACAGTACTCAAATGCGTAAGGAAAGAAAAGGGGTTAAACAAAAGGGGGGGTTAAGTCGGCCTCAGGGGGGGGGGGGTTACAACCCCCGAATCCCCCCCGTCGGTGCGCCACTGGTTCATGGTACCGTTGTTGCTTTTGATTTCAATAAAACTTACAATACTTGGAAATCAGCAGTCACTTTATTTGCGTAGCCCAGGCAAGGACCATGCCCGGTCGTCTAGTCACCATTATACGCACGCACACTGCCCTCCGGCTTCTCTGCGCGCGCCATTATCTCGGCATGGCAGCTGCCTCCATCTTTACAGGCTGCGCGGTCGCGTGTTACGACAGCGGTTACGGGTTCTTCGATTTTTTTTTTATTTCGCCAGCCATGAGGGGAAGGGGGACAGTTATTATCTTTGCCAATGCATCCGCCGCGTTGTCAGACTAAGCGCCGTACCCAACAGCCGCGGCACATCAGGGAGGAGCTTTGCGCCGATCCTCACTCTCTTGCATGCGTAATCATGCAAACGACAATTAAAATTTGTAGTTGGATATCTCGGAGCATAGACACGCTATACTCGTGGACAACTTTCTGTGGCAATGAAGGGAAAGCTACGGGCGCGTGGATGCTGCACATGTGTTACCGCGCCAAGTAGTCCGGCAGCGTTTGACAGTGCTTTTGGTTGCTCGGAACAGACGCTGAATCGACGCAACTTCCACGTGCCACGATTTCGCGTTTGCCCAGACGCGGAAGGGAAAAGCCGCAAAATGAGTAAACTTTTACACTCAGTGGTGGGTTCTGTCTTATTTAACTGTTGCTAGTAAGCTGTTTGTTTACTCTTCGCCAACATAAACCAACGTGGATTAAAATGCGGGACTCTTTTCAGAAGCACCCTCACTTGCGAGCGCTTTGCCTCCGTAGCTTTCCCTTCATTGCCACAGAAAGTTGTCCGCGAGTAAAGAAGGATTGTTCGAAGTGAAACTGTGTGGAAACACGACTGCCTCTAACTTTTGAATACAAACATACACACTTACTGCAGTCAATAAAAAGTGAATTATTCAATTTTTAGTCAATTCGGCTGCTGATTAGCAATAATTATCATCTCACTTTGTGTCCCCCTGGCCACATAACTTATTTGCGCAGGTGGTTTTCACGTGCCTCCCAGTGCCTCATTTTAAGAAAACCATAAAGCTTAATTTTGAACACCCGGTATATCTAGCCTGTAATGTTTCTTAAAATAAAATTTGGGATGATGTGTCGCAGGTTCGTTATAAACGTGTAAGCACGGGTCCATCTTTGGAGTTCTGTTGGGACACCTTGATTTCCTTAAGAAGATTCCTTGTGTTCGGCTGAGACACCTTCGTTTGCTTTGGAGCAACGCTCCGCTCCAACGCGGCAACCACTACGCTGGTTGTTTACGATATGCGAATCACCGCGTATGAAGACTCACGACGGCACCTATACAGGAATAACGATGTGGCGTTGTAGCCATGAGCGCGAGCCAGCTAGCCTCTTGATATTTTCTTTCCCACGCGACGTCATCCTTTTACACAAGGCGCGCATCTTCTCCCGTTTCTCTAACCACGCGACGCCATCCTATGCCCGCGCAATTCCTTTCTCTATGCCCGCGCGCTGGCGTTGGCCGCTGACGTCATGCTCCCCCATTTCGCAGTCGCTGCTCGAGGTTTCGCCCCGCTCCGCGAGCACGGCCACTCAGATAAACGGATCTGGCGGCTTTGAGCCCCCTATGCTTAATGTATGACAATACAGCTGCGAAATTACAATGAAAAACTTGTAGCATACGAACGGTATTGTGCTCGTACTGGATATTGTCAACGTGTAACTGTGATCACAATTGGTGCTACAGTTAAAAATATCGCCTATGCGTAGTCCTTAGTTTAGCTGTTAGTTGTTATTATTTATATATGAACACTTCAGCGAGAGAGTTCTTTCATTAAGCAGGTTGGTCGCGGAACCGATGACAGCCAATGAGGCAACCGTTGACACCCCCAATGGGGAACTAAGTTGATCAGGCGCGAAGGCGCTCACGCGGACATCGGCATGCTTGGCAAAAGGGACGTCCCCTCGTTCATTCGACGCCACCGACGGTACGAGTAAGGCACGGCCGGCGCCAGGAGGTCCAAGGTGTGCATGAGAAAAAATAACTACGGCAATCTCGCGACACCACACCCCTACGGAATACAACTAAGCTTGTGAGCGAGCTAGCTTTACTTCTACATGGCTGTTACCACTGGTACTCGCGAAAAATAATTTTGAAGAATGCTGGTGGCCATATTTTTTTGCGACAGGGCCATCCCCCTGTCAGCGAGGGGGCGATCCAGAAATCTGAGGGGGGGGTCAGGACATCCGGACACCCCCCCTGGATCCGCGCCTGGGCCTTCATCGCTGGATGCACCTCTGTGCCTGTTAATTGAAAGGCTGCTCTTGACGCCGCCATAATATAAGGTCTTTTTGAACACTACTTTTGTCAGCATAAAAATACGCTACGTCATCCTTTTACCGTTAATACATGTAGGCTTAAGCAATATTAAAGCATCACAAGCCGTTAAAACATGCTGACCATGCAAATACTATAGGCACCCTGCAATGCAGTTTGGCTGTACATGTCGCGCCACCTAGCAGCGGCGGTGAGCACCCGCGAGTAGGCCCTCACCGCCATTTCACCTTGGTCCCTACTGCGCTCAGGCGCGCCTGAATGCTTCCTTTTCAGATTTTTTAATGGATTCACCGCGACCACTCGGCAGCTCCTCCGTGAGAAGGGTGAACAAAAATAACATGCGCATATACTGCTGCTTTAGGTATTTTCACAACCGTGAAGGGGATGTCGGCATCAAATTGTGCCGCTTCCCTTCAAGAATGTGGGGAGAAACCCGGCGGCTGAAGGTGGATCGTTGTGGTTCGGGCCGTCAAGTAAGAGTCGCTCTTGCGAATTTCTGTTGAACTATGACGCAAACGCAAAATTAAAAATGAAAAAAAGAAAAAAAAAACACAAGGCAGCATCCATGATAACGCACAATAAGGCGACAACTGCACAAACACGCGTGATCTGATTCCCGCTGTTGTAAATTCCATGGTTTGGATAATTGTTTAGCTAGTCTCGCTCCAAAACAAATGCGCAGTGGTTGTTATGTGTCAAATCTAGCTTCGTAAGCGCTCCGCGTTAAACCTTTGTACGCACTGTAGTTATTGTTGTGCATTAATAAGCCAACGTGCAGCTCCTTTCTGTGCCTGGATCAAGACGCGACTGCTGAAACCGGGCTCATTCATGCCGACGTTTTCTCGCGTTTAGAACAACAGAACTAAGGCTGGAGTGCACCGCAGCGCACATCGAGTATTCGCAAAATAGCACTTCTCTCGCGCACGCTAGCACACATTTGTTCAGTCTTGGCGTTGCTTAGTGTCAGCTGATTGCTCTCTGTTATGTTTCAGCGGTGATGACCTCTCACACTGGAGCCCGAATCACAACACCAGAATATGCTCGAGGCTCTTTGTCAACGGAGAAAAAAGCTCCATAAAGAATCATTCAAGTTACCATCCAACTCGCCAATACCTCGACAAATGTGATAAGCAAGGCACGCTCGAAGTATACTGAAGCTACAAATGAAAGTTGAAAAACGTCTACGGCCGTATTTGCCCACTTAAGCGGAATAAATTATTTATTTGTTAACATACTTTGAGTTCGACGTCGTAAACGTGCTTTATTTGTCGTGACAAGAACTTTGCTGCGATGTCCGTCCTGTTTACTTTTTTGACACGAAATACATGGTTGTTGTCGCAAAGTTGACGTCCTTTCTCGAGTGTCTGTGGTCGAAAATGGGCCTCAATGTTTTCAATTGCCTTAAAAACCACAGTTTAGAACGCCGGACTTGTTTCAAATGAGCGCCGCAGAAGCATGCCTTCGTAGAAGTGGCCGCCTCGGTGTTTCGCGGAACTGACACGGCGGCGCTGACGGCTGAGCCGATCGCTGCGCCGCCTGACCATTGAAGGGAGCCTATAGGTAGCAGGAGAAGTGCGCCTATGGGAATTTGTAGGGTGGTTCTACTGTACGAGATATGTCATCAAGCTACTTTCCCTCGACCTTGGTAAGGTGTTTTGCGTATTTTTGCAGTTCTTAACGCGTCTGATGACATCAGCTTTATGGTGCGTTCATCATTAACTCGATAAAACTATCAATATGCTTTTCCTGCGTTGAGGAATTACAGGAATGGAATTGAACTACCTGACCATTCCCGGAGTGGGAATGAGCTAAGTTTTTTCATTCCGAGGAATTGAAATGAATGGAATTGCGGCAAGTTCTAATTCCCCGGAATGGAATTGGAATGGAATGGGGGCGCCAATTCCGTAACACTGGTCCGAGGGGACACCGACTTATTAGTCAAGAGCACCAGTGCAGAGCTCAATCTGTCAGAAAAGTGTTCTAAAGCACAATGTAGCCAGGGCAGTGCACTTGTGGACAGCTCCCAGGTATACGAGCTACGTTGCGCAAATGAAAATAACTCCATTGTCCCTAAGAGTTCGAAGCTCTCCGCCAGTCGAGGTAGCATTGAGAGGAATGACCTACCCGCAAATCATTCAGACTGTGCGGTTGAATTGGAAATCGTGACCGACGATATAAGTGCCGGTCAGCACGAGATGCGAGCGGAAGGCTCGAAAATGAGAGCTAGAAAACGAGCTAGGATGAAGCGGCGTCGCAAAGTTAGGAATGTGGTCGAGAGGGCAACGCGGCCGATTAAAGGCGCTAAACTCAATGGGGAGCGCAAAGAGTTCGAAAAGCTCACTTGGAATGTTTCCAGACATAGCGCGTCTGAACCGCCGAATGAGGAAGACAAGAAAGGGCCGTTCGGCGCGAGGGTGGACAAAAGCAAAGGGGCAATTATGTTCCCCCTCGTTCGGTTCTTTTCGAGGTGTACTAGGCATGACACAGGAGAGCGAGACGGTACGTCGACACGAATTGGTCACGCGCGGCAGCGAAGTCGTAGCACGACGCCCAGAAGGCATGTTGCCTGTATGTAAAGTGTCGGGGGTCGGCAGCGAGAATTGCCTACGTGCCCTTTGTATTCCCTCGTTGACAAGACACGCTTTCAGATTGCGCCCGCCTCGAGTACGGCTTAAGGCAGGGGCGTAGCCAGGGGGGGAGGGGGGGGGGAACTTCAGCCCCGCCCCCCCACTCCCGAAATTTTTTCGTGCTGGCTTGCACCGCCGACCAAAACTACCACTGGCGCCGGGAATCATTCTGGATTTTGTCTACAATGTCTTTTTCACGCTTGAAAAGCCATTTCGGCACGAACATTAATTTGCGAACCCGGGCTGGATTTCGTGGCAACGCCCTTGCACCTGGAGGCACATAACGTAAGGAGACCCATGCGAGCACAAACTTTCAAGGGCTTTTCGATAGCGAGCGGGCGCGTTGCAGCATCTCGCAGCGGCCGCGGTATCTACGGAGTGCATGGATTTCAATTCCGAAACTTGATGGGTATAAAGTTCTCAAACTTTTGACGCGAAAGGTGCACTGACATTTCCAAAGGCGTGCTTTAGATTTTCAATTTTGGAACTTTATGGTTTTAATGTTTATAAACTTCGAGCCAACTATGCGTGCACTGGAGCCCTCGTGTCCAAGCCGTTCCAGGAATGGAAGCACGCGCTCGCTATCTTCCACACACACACGAAAATACTAAATATGACCGTGACTGTCAGCTGGCCGCTGATAATTTTCTCCAAACATTTTCAGGAAGCGAGCCCAATGTGATCGATAAGCTGGACCAGGGCAGGCAAAGTAAAAAGGAGAAAACAGAAGAAAGTTAACGGCCTATTTTGAGGCAGTTCTTTTTTGCGGGCGACAAGGTCTGGCTCTCCGTGGCCATAGGGACAGTGTTCCTATGGATTTAAAGAAAGCCCCCGCTGAAAATACTGGTATTTTCAGAGCGCTTCGTCGCATGCTAGCTGATTGTGGAGATACATATCTGAAGAACCATTTTCAAAGTTGCCCCAGTAATGCCTCGTATTTAAGCCCAGATGTACAGAACCAAATTATAGAAATTTGTGGTGAAATTATCAAAGAAACCTATAGATGCAAGAGTAAACGCTGCAGGCTGCTTCTTCATACTTTCTGACGAAACGACGGATATTTCTGGAATCGAACAGCTTACTGTTTGTGCATCGAAGAAGTGTATTTAGGTTTTAGGACCAGAATAGATGCCCTCTCTCGTTGCGACTTGAGGTTCTATGTAAAAGCGTACAAACTGCTGAAGATTCTAGTCACCCTTCTCATGACCACTGCCAGCGCAGAGCAAATATTTTCAAACATGAGATTACTAAAAAACTACTTGCGCTCTGCAATGTCTGAGGAACACATGGTTAGGCTGGATCTTTTTACGCCCACAGAGACGTCGGCATCAACGTGTCCGAAGTCATTGACCGCTTCGCTAAACTTCCCCGCCGAGTGAAGTTTGTCCTTTAGACAGCGAAGCAGCAAACATCAATTCAAGTAAAAAGCTCTGTGCCTTCAGGTCCATAAACTCGTAATTATGAAAACGTATGACTGTTAATTAGCTTTTAAAACCGCAGAAATGTTCACCATTTATTGCAACAGTAATCTCATCATGACCAAATTATCATGCGAATACGAAAATTACGAGGACATCAATAACTAATTTTGACCGACCTTGCTCATTAAAAGCCTGGCCCATGCGGCGTTTCCCAACAAACAAACTCGAATGTTGGGTAGTTCAACTTGCCGCATCATCTGCGGCTTTCGTTTGGCCTTTTCTTTCCTTTTTTAGCTACCTGCTTCTACTTTTTTTTTTTTTTGAACCGAAGCAATACCCTTCTTTAATTTTGGGTGCACAATATTTGTTGCCACTCTGCAGGCAGTTAAATTACACATTTTCGTACTGATTTCTGCATTATTCCTCTATTATTCTACGGTCTATCTATCTATTCTATGGTGCTGTCGCGAACGCCGCATGGCCCAAGTACATATCACGATTTCTGTGATCATAGTTTTGTTCTTGCCTGGATCGTCTGTCTTTCTATGCGTAAAGTTTACTATCTGTGACTGCGCAGCATGCTTATTTGTCTTGTTTGACGCATTATATACAGTGACCTTTTCTTAAGTACGTAGATTTATTTGAGACTTTATACGTATATTTAAATATCTTGTTGCGAGGTTTTTTGTATAGAAGCAGGGAACTTTGTATCCAGCGACACTTTTTTGCCCTTCAAGTTGTATCTTCGCATTTGTATATTCCATTTTATCTTCGCATTTCTAATGTATATTTTGCAGAACTCCTGCTTTTTATATGTACTCACTGTTGCGACTATAATCTTGGTGTAATTACAATACATGACCCGTAACAGCTGCTCCTGCGCAATCTATTGCAACGAAGGACAGCGTCATTGAGGTTTTTCCCTGGTCGTTGCATATGTACAAAAATGTAAACAAGGTTCTTGAATTACAGATTTATCAAAATATTTGCCCTCAACATGTTCATTGCATGGCCTTTACATTTTTCATATCAGCCGCATGCACTGCTTTGTTGGTTTTGAATTGATATAGTTCTAAAGTTCATGTGATATTTTGTTTGCTTATTAAATAGACAAAAAAGCGCAAAAGCATTGATATCAGTGATTTCTGCCACAATTTTTGGGACATACGAATATATTCTTGTATGAAAAATACATATTTTACTTGACAGTGCGTAGCGTTCAATAATTGGTGTGCAGCATCTAATATATAATGGCAATGGAAATGCAGTTATTATTCATGTATTTGATCCCTCGACACATTCTATAAGAAGGAGGCCGTGCTGCATTGTGAGCCCCCTTCCCCCCTCCCCCCCCCCGCCCCCCCGAACAAAATTTCTGGCTACGCCACTGGTCCAGAGGGTCCAAAGAGCGGTGAAAGGCATCTTCTTGAGGAGGTGAGGATGTTCGCCATCCTGGGCGCTGCGACTGCACACAGCAGCCGCCACCTCCAGGCTGCTCTACGCCCTGCCACTCATCACCCTCTCACCAACCCGGCTGAGACGCCTGGAGCTGCTCCACCGAGGCTTCATCAGGAGCGTGCTGGGGCTGCTCCGGACCTCACAGAAAGCAGCAACGCTTGCAGAGGCGGGAGCGTGGCCTCTGTGACTCCTGCTGCAGCAGCGTGGCTTGCTGCATATTGACAGGCTGGCCCACGCCCCTGACGGAGAACCCCTGCTCACCCGCCTGGCGAACCGACCCTCCTCCAGAATGGCGAGCCTCGTCGACACCTACCAGGCAGTGGTCGGCCAGGTACCTCCAGCGCTGCGACTCCCACCACCACACAAGAGGCCCTTGGTCATCTCCACTTCGCTGGAGGGGCACTCCAAGCGCCAATCTTCCAGCTGCACACTCCTGCAGGTGGCCACCTCCAAGCTGGAGGAAGAGCTGGTGGGGAGACTACTCATCTTCACGAATGGCTCTGTCCTTCCCGACACCACACCAGCTCAGTCACTGCAACCTAGCTGTGTAGCCCCCGCGCTCGGCAGGGCATCGACTTGCCGACTCCCCTTATCGGCCAGCTCTACCGCTGCTGAAAGGGCGGGCCTCCACCTGGCCGTAGACCTGCTGGCAGCAGACCCTCCTGGAGTACCTGTCGCAGTGGCCAGCGACTCAAGAGCAGCTCTCCAGGCTGGCTTTAGTGCAGCCCTCATGGTGACCAAGGTTCACGCCCTCCGCGCCAGCGGCACCGATGTCTCATTGCACTGGATACCTGCACACGTGGGAATCTCGGGCTATGAAGAGGCAGATGCCTTGGCAAAAGCGGCACACGGCATAAACACGGCACTCAGCCCGGCAGTCGTTGCCTCAGACTACTCCAGGAGCAAGGTCTGAGTCAGTCGACTGCTGCTGAGCTGCCACCCCGACGCACGCGTGGCGAGGCGGAGTCCCCCGACACGGCTGCCAGACCGGGGACTGACAAGAAGGGAGAGATCCTTCCTGCTACGCTTACGGATTGGCTGTTGCTGGACAGCCGCCCGGAGCTTCCGCCTGGGCAGAACCGACTCACCAGCCTGCACTCAGTGCTGGGCAGACGAAACACTGGAGCACCTCCTATGTTTCTGCCCCACTGTTGCGTCCCGAATTGACCGGGCGCATTCTTTGTTTCCCATCGAGGCAGGCCCTTTCATCAGCGTCGCCCAAACAGCGACAGTGCCCTACACCGACGAGAGGGGCAAACAAGCGCCCCAACTCGGCAGTGCGCATTCTTTGGGTGCTTCCCCCGATGCCTACCCCTTCATCAGCGGCCGCCTACCTGGCGACGCGGCCCGACACCGGCAGCGACGCGATGACAAAGAAGCTCACTTAGAAGCGACCGACCACAACCGCCGCCCTTCGTTAGAAGTGGGGATTAGCGCGAAGGCCATTCTCCCGACCCTGGCAAGATGACCGTCGGAGGGCAAGAAACGAAGTCACCGACTTTCCTGGAAGGAGTGTGAACCCCCTGTTTCCGGATTGCTTCGTCCTTGCTTCGAAGATGCAACATTAGAGGCGGAGTTCAGTGAACAATAAGACCCCTCTGATTGGCCGCATTAAGGTCATCTGATTCCCTAGTCGGGTCAACTAGGGAAGGCGAATGTTTTATAAGGAGACACCTTGAGTGCAGTGTTGTGTTCTGACGTGTGCTGATATGTGCTCAGACATGTAGTGAGCTGAGACTTTCAAAGTGCTCCCCCATGGAGTGGGCTTCCATATTTGGAGCCACTGTAAATATGTAGAATAAACCCTTTTATTGCGATAGCAATTATATGGACACTTCAACCGGATTTCTGCCGTGGGCGTCGCCGTCGTCGTCGCCGTGAGGTTCCCTATAGATAAAATCTTCGCCGCGCGCCGTATGCCCGAGCGGAAGCGTGCGGGGACGCGCGCTATCACGGAGAGCGAACGTACTCAATCTCCCACGCGCAAGCAAGGAAGCGGGAAGCCAGCGCCGGAGGGAGCGGGGGGGGGGGGGGGGGCGCACTTCTACTCTGCCAACAACCGCGCTCGTCGCTCGCCCCGCACCGTCTCTTATCTCCCCACGGCTCTGACCTTTATGTGCCGTGCATTCGCCGCTCAGTTTCCGTTGAAGCGATAGACCGCACGTACAGTCAACCACAAAAGTTTGCGGACCACGCGAGCGCGTGGCCAAGAGCCTCTTCGCGACACTTCCGCTACGTCACCAGCGATCGACAGCAGCGCTACGTTGAAGACGCATCCCTCCTTAAATCTATGGCCTGTCTATTTTCGCACTGTGCGCAAATATTTTCTACCTATCTCTTTCAACGTGACGCGCTCTTTGTTAGCCAGGGCTACTTGCTTATATTTTGAGAGCAGAATATCAGTACAAGTAATCAGACAGCATATTCTTCGGCTGTTATCAGTTCTATTTTCGCGTAGCCACGCTGTTTTTTTTTTTTCGTGAGTGCGTGAGGGAGCGGTGAGGCAGCCATGGGACACAGATGCTTAGTCAGTAGGCAGAATTTTTCCGTTCCTCCCCCATCGCTAAGTAACAGTAGCGGCCGGGATTTGATCACCTGCGCCCAGGTTTTGCTGCGCAAAGCCCGAACCACCGCGCTGCTATAGTGGTTACATTTAGAAAAATAAGAAATAATCGGGTGCGATGACTCTTTTTATAACCCTTTGCGACACGGCGTCCTCGTTTGGGGACTCGAACTTCGGAGGCGCGTCCCACGCCACGTGTTTCTTCAAATGACCTAAAACTCAGTGTGCACATTCGTGTCCGCTTCCTGATGGGACAACTAGCGGTCAGTTAACTTCATTGTCCTGCGTATTGCTGCAGATGATCACTTTGCTGGAGACACTACCATGTTAGACAATCGTTCGACGTGCCGCGTTCCAAGACCAACGTCAAGAGTATTTTTTTTTCTCCGGTCGACACGAATACAACCGAAAAAGCAAGTGTGCATGCGTTTCGGGCCTAATAGTTGATTCTTTTTATGCAAGCATTGAAGCTGACGGATTTCAGAATAATTAGATAATGAGTTATACGCTAATTAATTTTTTTTACTGACACTCGCACAAAACAGCACATTGCTTCGTCTTCTTTCTTGGAATGTAATAGTGAGCGTCTTGAAATGATGCCATGCGCATTTGACGCATTTGCAGACAGTGCATCATAATTCGTGTCTGAAGGGGATGAATTTATTCACAAGACATTTACAGAAGTGTCATGAAACATAGGTCTCTCAATGATCTAGTAGGAAGTGAAATGTCCGCCGTTTTCTAGCACCTTATTGATGCGTGTGGGCATCGACTCGTACAAAGATTCAGTAATCTCCGGTCGACCGCGCAGGCTTTCCCATTCTTGTGCGATCGCTTGCCACAGCGTATCGGCCGTGCGGCCGCGGTTGGCTCGTGTGGACAGCCGTTTCTTCAACATGCCCCAGACATTTTCTATGGGATTCAAGTCGGCGCCACATGGAGGCCACTCAAGCTGGCAAACAGCATGTTCTTCTAGCAATGACTGGACGATACGTGCTTTATGGATCGGGCTGCGGTCGTGTTGAAAAAAATAGCAGCCGTCGCTGAAGGGACCGTCCAGCGCATACGGAACGAGGTGTCTAGTGATGACGTCGCAGTACCGTGACGCAGTGAAGGGCCCTTCCAGACGCACAAGGGGACCAAGGCCATCTTTGCTGATTGCTCCCCACACGCTCACGGAACACCGTCCACTGGATAGAACACTCTGTGTGTAATTAGGCAGATATCTGCAAGAAATAGCATACAATTGGGTTCCAGCGGCGCGTCTAAAAATGTTGTGATTCCTCTTGCGTATGAACTTTATAATGCTGTTATAGAGTTGCAATAGAAAACGTGCAAACATCATTAGATAGTACTGAAAGACCCACTGGCAGCTTTTAATTAGCTTCAGAGTAAGTAGTACTATGAAACAATCGTTAATGTTTTCAACATAATACCACTACAGAAAAATCTCGTAATGTCCAAAAGCTCATTTTACGTGAAACATGTTGTGATGCAGAATTAGCTTCGTGAATTAACTGCCAATACACTGTAAACACACCTGCAGTTTAGTGGACGCCAAACCCGCTTCCGTTGGTCCCAGCGCGTGGAAAAAGTTGACTCGTCGCTAAAGATGACATCGCCCCATTTCTCTGTTGTCCAATCTTTCATTGCTGTAGCGAACATGAGTCGTTCTTGTAGCTGGCTGTCTGAGAGGCAGGGCTTCTGTGCTGCTACGAAAGACTGCAGGCCAAGCTCACTCAGCCTTCTTCTTACAGTCTCAGACGATACCGTGAGCGAGAGCGCTTCTCGGATATCCTCTGCACTTTGAAAAGGATCAGCCACGATGGCGGCCGTAATCAGGCGGTCCTCTTCCTCAGTCGTGGCCCTTGGACGCCCACTGCGCTCCATATCTGTGAATCTGTCATCGTCGCGGAAAGCTTGAATAATCCTATTCACGGCAGTCCGGCTCCTGTTGGTTCGGCGGCAGATTTCGCGCTGAGGTATTCCCTCTATAAATAAACGCACAATGTGCCTTCTTTCGTCAAGTGGAACACGCAGCGGCATCTTTCCAAATAGGCAATCACAACGTGGCCTGAAGCAAGTCTACTACGTTTTCAGCGACTGATGCGAAGATGCGCCTATGTGTGAAAGAAAATTTTCTATGCATCCGCTTTTTCTTTATTTTTGATGACAGTGAAACACCTCCCTACCCTTTCTCTCAAGACGCAGAAGCAGCAACACTCATTGGACCAAGATGCTGCCAACCAAAGTGCGCCAGTAAACGTCGCGTAAAAAAATCGTCGCAGCGCTTCGTGAAACTTATCTACCCACTGGCACACCAGTCGACAAAGGTTGCAGTGATTGCTCCGATACTGCTATCAAGCCAGATATGTGGCGGTCTTATCGCAGACAGCGCTCTGCGTCAACACAACGAACTAACAATGTCATGCACGGGAATAAAAAATTAACAGGCAGGCGAGTACCAAGAGGGCTCATATCCGGGAGAGCGCCCCTGTCGCCGCTAGGTGGCGTACCGCTAGGTGGCGCGGATAGGCAGTCTGGCACGCGCTCGCGTGGTCCGCAAACTTTTGTGGTTGACTGTACGTTCGCCGCTGCGGCGTATCCGCTTGCTGCCAGAGTTTTGACGGTCGTTGTCTGCAGTCATTCAGTGTGATCTATTCATGTTTGTTTGTGCGCGCTCACACCACGCTTAATCATTCAGTTAGTAATAGTCGGGCCACATTTTCCAACGCACGCTACACATGCAATGCTGCCCGGATCGGCAGTGCAGCGCTACAGATGTGTCCGTTCGCACGCGCTGCCCACGGGAAGCGCTTCTCATCAACACCACCGTTTCACACGCGCCTTCTCGTGGTCATCGAGTCTCTCGTCATGTCGGTCTACTTACGCCGCAGCACACCTCCTTACTTAATCAGCTCATGTTTACTACAATTCATATTGCTACCAAAGCCGCTCACCTTACTTCGTATGACATTGCTGTGTTGCTATCGCAATCATTGCTTCGCCCTTAGGGCGAAACTGTGACATTTTTTTTTCTCTCGCTCTTACTCCCGCACGTACTCATCCCTTTGGCTGAAGGATCACCGGCCTAAACGCTACCCGAGTCCCAACACCGCACTCAATGAACACCGAACCACTATGGTGGTTCAACTACGCCGCATGGGCCTACCATCAGCCGCCAGCACGGACCTGCTGTTCCCAGCCCGCAGTCCCAGCAGGGTATTCAAGGTCGTGCTCTGCTTCCTTGCTGATTCAATGCTGGCTGACCGACTGTAAGGGCACCCTGCCCGAGACGAGGACGACTACCCTTTCCCCCCCTTCCACTACTACTACTACTGCACGACATGGACGCACACGCACACACTTGGGTCCGTTAATCGGCGTGCCGCTATCTCGAAACTATATGCTGCACCGTGAGAGCACGAGGTTTTTGACGCCCGTTAATCGGCGTGTCGCTATCTCGAAACTATATGCCGCACCGTGGGACCACGACGTTTTTGGCGCCCGTTAATTGGTGTGTCGATGACTCGAAACAATGCCGCTCCGTGACAGTATGATATATGATTCTGTATATTTCCTCTCGCGAGGTGAACGGAAATGTGTTTAGCCTTGATTCATCGAATATATGACCATGTTTATTAAAGTGGCTGGCTGCTGCTTTAGGTAAATTATGTTTTGTATCTGCGCGATGGCCGCTGAGTCTTGTGTGAATTTCTTGTCCAGTCTCACCTATGTATTGCTTGTTACAAGCGGCACATTCTAGACAGTAGATTACGTTGCTTGACGTGCAGGTGAAACTCGAAGTTACCTTGTAAAGGTAATCCGACGCTGTACTTTTTACTGTATACGAGTAGTAGATTGAATATGTTTGCATGTAGAACACCTGGAGTGGCCACAGGGACCGGATGTTGGCTTCGTCTTTGTCCTTAGTTTGGCGTGTATAGAGTGTACTAGAATCTAGTACACTCTAGCGTGTACAAGAATGTCCTTGAAATTACTGTTGTGTCTGTGGGCTACTCTGGGCGGGTCGGGAAAGATTGCTGGTTGCTGGTGAGCATTGGGCAGTATTTACTGAAGATGTTCACGTTTGGGATTGCGTTTGAGAATTTAGTAGTAAGAAGAGGTGTTGGTATCCTTGTGATCTTAGGGCGGGGTTTGAGAACCTCCGCTCGGTCAAGTTTGGTTGCATCAATGTAGGCTTTCTGAAGGGCCGTGTTCGGGTAGTAGTCTATCTACGTAGTCATGATTTTTAATGCAAATGCGACATAGTCGTGTGGCTTGACTTTTAAAGATACCTTGTTTACAATGTCTGGGATGGTGGCTCGTATATTCTAGGTACTGTTGTTTATCAAAATTTTTTCTATACAGCATTGTCTTTAGTGTCCCATTATCAATATATATATTGTTGTGTCCAGAAAGTTTATGCGCTCACTTGAAGATTCCGATGAGAATTTTATTGTTGTGTGAAAAGAATTTAGGAAAGTTACAAATTTATCTAAACTGACCTGACCATGTTCCCACATTATAGATATGTCATCTATGTATCGTAGGTATGTGTGGGGATTGTGTGTGCAGCGAGATAGGAAATCCGTTTATAGAGTCCCCATAAATGTGTTCACGTAGGTTGGTGCAAAAGGTGTGCCCATACTTCTCCCATGTATTTGCAGGTAGTAATTTTCCTCAACTTCGAAGTAGTTATTGACCCTTTTCCGGAACAGTTTGTTTTAGCGAAACGAGATGGCGCTCACGGCGGCGCGCCATACGTCTCCTCAGCGACCGTGCACGAATACGAAACCATTACCGCTTCTACCTTGCTTCCGTGCGATCAGCTGTCAGAAATGCAACTGAGTTTTCGCTAACGCACTGTGCTCCAATCATGCTGGATTTAATCGTGTGGATTGAAGACGTGTGCAGTACTTGGCTGCAAAAATAGTGACTGGCATGTTAAGGAATGTAATGAATATATGGGGCCAAGTTCGCGGACCGCTGCTGCAACTGTCCGTACATGTTTCCAGCTTTCCCCGAGGATACGCAAATTTTCTCATCCGCCATCGTTGTATTGCTAACCTTCAAAGAAAAGGCTTCAGCCCCGGTACTTCGGCAAGAGTGAGTACCGCTCGTTAAACAATGATAACGGGAGTAGCGCCGCTTCCTGTCATAGTAGGTTTCGCGCACAGTATCTACACACATGTACCCCAACCGGCACGGAAACTTACGCCCACTCTTTCGCCAACGTGTCTAGAATAAGTGAATGGTCGCACACTAGCTTGAATATATGCCCACTATATACGCACAATAAGTAACGGTACTGCACCGATAGCGCACGAATGGTCGAAGCTGAATGTTTCGTGACGCTCCACAAGAGTAAGTGAGTTACTAGCGATAATACGCACTTGCTACAAGGTATTACAATGTGTAGAACAGCTACGTTTCAAGCCTTGTGCACAGCAAGGACAAATCTGACGGAATTGAGCACACCCACGAGCGATTAGGCAGAAAATGATCAGATAGTGACCGCACCGAGGAACGTTACCGAGTCAGAAGCGTGACAAGCCACTGCTGCAAATTTGCCAAATAAACAACGAATACCAAAACACCATAATCCTGATTCAATTCATGAGCGGAAAGTTTGGATAGCTTCGAATACATATTTAGCCCCGCTTTTAGAGCAAGCACCATATACGCTGCTCGCGCCGTTTGGACATAGCTTAATCAGCTCCGAAAGCGCTTTCGCATGTTCTCTGAAACTGCGGCCAAAGCACTCAATCACCATCTACGATATCTCCCGAGACAGAGGTTTGCTAAGCCGCACCGGCGTCATACACATCCATTGTAAACACGGAGGCAACGGAAGCAGTTGAGGCAAGGAATGAACGCGTCACCACGTGATCAAACATGGCAGCGCCCACGGGATCGCCGCGAAAATGGTCAATATGTCAGAACTAATTCAAGAAGAGACATATATACCAATAGAGTGTTGTGCATTGTGTTTGAACAGCGTTTCTTTTATTGAATATAAAAAATCTAGGATTGGAATGTTGGTGTACAGGGCCGTGGCATCTAGTGTTGAGAGAATTATGTTTAGCGGTAGTGCGCTTTTAGTATTAATGTCCTCGATAATTCTCAGCAGATGGGGGGGTATCTGGTACAAATGACGGAAGTGTTTTCGGAAAGTGGTTAAGCCTCTCCACATTTCTTTTTTCAAAACAAAACCCCTCCTCTACCGGGAAGCTTGTCCAATCCTAGGGGAGGGGTTGGTTAGTTTTTGGGGGGTTTGAGTGAGTGAGTGAGTGAACTTTATTGGGTCCACAATAGACGCGAGTGATCTCGACGTCACCTGGCTAGGCCCACTCGGGGACCATCAGGTCAAACCTGATGGCCCTCTCGCGGGCCCTCTGGACTGCCAGGATTTGAGAGGTCTGATCCTGGGCCTTAATAAGCATCATCATTTCCTCTTGGGTGAAAGGGGGACCGGCAAATGCGCAGCCCCACAGGACATGCTCGAAGTCCGCATAACCACCACACAGGGGGCAGTCCGGGCTTGGGAACCGTTCGGGGTACATTGTGTGCAGTGCTGCAGGGCTTGGGTAAGTGCTGGTTTGTAGAAGTCTGAGAGTCACTGCCTGGGCCCTGCACAGTGAGGAGTGCGGCAGAGGCAGAAGTCTTCTTGATAAGTAATTGTGTTTGCATATCTCGTTGTATGAGCACAGAGGCTCGGGTCGCCCTAGAGAGGACGCATTACCCGGCGCACGGTCAGTCAAACCTCGTGCAGCCGAGTGTGCCTCCTCGTTGGGGTTGAGCAAGGCACCTTCAATGTTTCCAAGGTGCGCAGGGAACCAGGCCAATGAGTGATCTTTGAGGTCTTTGGCGTTTTGGATGATACGTAGGGCCTGGGGAGCCACCATTCCCATCTGGAAGGCCCTGATAGCGGTCTTGGAGTCTGAATAAATTGTGTCATGTATATCGTCCGTCAATGCAAGAGCGATGGCAACCTGTTCTGCAACGCTGGAACTAGAAGTGCGGATGGTAGCACAGCTGATGATTTTCGAATCACAGTTGATGACCACTGAGGAGAAGGCTTGTTCTTGAGCGTACGAAGCAGCGTCTACGAAGCATGTTCGATCCTTGTCCAAGCGGGCACTGGCGAGCAAAGCTTTACCCCTGGCTCGTCTTCGTCCTTCGTTGTAGGTCGGATGCATATTGCGTGGCATCCGGTGTATGGAAATCTTGGATCTTATGTCGTTGGGCAGCTTCACAGCGTCGGGACCAACGACCGTGGGGTTACGTCCCAGCATGCCAAGTATGGCACGGCCCGCTGGGTTGCCAGACAGTCTGACAAATTGAGAAAACTCTTGGGCTTCAACAATTTCTTCGAACGTGTTGTGGATGCCCAACTTGAGGAGGTCTTCTGTGTGCGTTCGGACGGGAAGGCCAAGGGCAAGCTTGAATACTCTTCTGATTAGGGCATTGATCTTGTTGCGCTCCGACACCAGCCAGTTGTGCATAGCCGCCGAATAAGCGAGGTGACATAGCACAAATGCGTGGATAATCCGGATCAGATTGTCCTCCCTGATTCCGCGGTACCTGTTGGCGATTCTTCGGATCAGTCCGAGGGCGCTTTCGGTCTTGGAACAAATGCAGTTTGACAGCGGCTCCATTGGCCCCGTTAGACTCGATAAACATTCCTAGGATCCTGATAGTGTCCACCCGCGGAACTGGGGAGCCGTTACCAGTGAATAACGTAATGTGGCTCTCCGTTGCTGGCTTCCAGGACCGGTGAGAACCACCTCTGGGCCTCTTCTTGTAGAGTAAGAGCTCGGATTTGGTGGGCGAGACAAATTAAAGAGACATGGTTGTTGGTGGATCAGAAACGGTGGATTCGTCCGGCGAGCACGTTCACGGGCCCGCTCCCGCTGCCGTTTCTTCAACGCCGCAGCTGGCCTTGAACTGGCGAGAAACGGCGCGCGCCGAGTGGGTGAGGAGGAGAACCTGTCAAGCAGCTGTGGGTGAGGAGGGTTTCCAGCCGCTAGATGCGGGTGAGGAGGACTTGGTTTTTCGCGTCGACGGCAGCCAGCGAGTCAGGCAATTGAAAAAATGTCGCAGTTTCGCTCGAAAGGCGAAGCATCGATTGACAGTTGACAAGAACTTTATTGCAAGGTCCTGAGGGAAAAGCACATCGATTGCGATAGCAAATTAGTGGACGAAGTAAGGATAATAGTTTAACGGCCATATAAACTTGCAAACATAGGGATACTAACTAAATTAACAAGCACGGTGTCACGCGCGCACAAGCAAACATGAACGCATCTCACTCGATGACCATGGAAAGGATGTCAAACGCTGTAGTCAGTAAGCGCAGCAGCAGCAGCGAGTGAATTGACCTTCGGCTGCCGCTCGCATCATCAACGCGAATTAAACCGCGAAAACACAGCTCAATGAGGACTTTGTCCGCGCCGCAGATGGCTTTCAAGATACAGCGGCGTGGAACGCCCCCCCCCCCCCCCCCCCCCCCCCCCTCCTCTCTTCCCGGATGCGCGCTACTGGAAGACGGCGCGCTTCCTTCCCGCTTCGCTCTCTTGCGTGCCGCGATCACCGGCTCACCCTCGCACGCTTTCACTCGCACATACAGAATACTGCACGCGGCGACCATTTTATCGCGCTTGAACCTCACGGCGACGACGACGGCAGAAATGCGCTTGGAGTATCCATATAATTGCTATCGCAAAAAAAAAAAAAAAACTGTGAACAAGACTGGTTGAAAAGATGAACACGGCACATTTCGCATAGTCTGACACAGACGAGACTGCGATTCAGGGTAGGTGGAGTACGTTGGCCGTGCTGGAGCTGTATTCTTGAAAAAAAAAAAAATCAAGTAATAGCTATATAGAGGTGATACAGTCGACTTCCGTTAATTCGACCCTGGCGGGACCGACGACATTGTGATCTAATTATCCGGCGGGTCGAATTAAAAAAAGATGCATAAAAAATGCCAAAACACCACTGATTAAATTGCCAGTATTTGCCCGATTCTAACTTGCCCTCGAATCAAATGCGCGGCCACTTTCTATTTGTGCAAAGTAGAAAATTTACGTAGAAATGACATGAAAGCTCCTGAACAAAGTAGAAATCTAACGCGCACTCGATTTTTTAGCAAGAAATAAATGTACAGAGGTCAACACACTTGTCTATCTATAGAACACACTCCTGAAGGCCGAGGCAGCTACCAAAGGTTAAGCCGACCACCAGGTCGAAAGAAAGCAATGGAAACTGTAAATGTAGTCACGCAACCTCTCATACAGCCGATTTTGTACCACATGTCATCTTCAGATATCGCCAGCGCAGTCCTGAGAACGTGGTTCACGCGTTCTAGATAAGTATGTTGACCTCTGTACGTGTTGCACAGTGGCGGTCGGTTTTCTAAGTCAGCTTCGCCGCAATGTATCTAAGCTATGCGGTAAAGCATACAAAGGCAGTGAAGCTGTTTTGGTTTCGTATATGATTGCATCGCGCGGGCAATTTTCGGCCGATTTTGGGGAGAAAAAAAAAAGCGCGCGTTAGAATTTGGTAAATACTGTAATCAGGCATAGTGAGCTACGGTTATTGCTTGAAAATATATTGCTAGGGCAGGCCGACAACAGACGTTTTCAACGCATTCACTGACCCCTAAGCTCCGCTGAGACAGATGCTGTCACTAAAGGGGTCACTATTGGGGTCACCATAGGGTTCAGGCATGTGGGTACTGACTGGTCAAGTTGGAATTATCTGGTGAAGGCCAATTTTACGATCGAAATAACGAAACCTTAATTGGCCCCATAGAAATGCATGGGTGCCGGCCGAACCGAAAAACTAAATTAACTGGAGTTGAATCAGTGGAAGCCTACCGTACATGCTTTCACACAACACAATTAACTGCTGGAACACATTTCCACACTGTTTCTGGAAAACAGTGTTTTCGTTTCAATACATGCAGGTAAAATGATTAAACTTGTGATTAAATGTGGTATCAGCATAGGATCATGTCATGAAATTTTCAGTGACAAACTTGGGATGCGTCGTGTCAGAGCAAAATTCGTGCTGCGTTTGTTGACTGACGAACAGAAGCAGACCCATGTTGAAATCAGCCAGGAACTGCTCGCCGCTGCCAATGACGATGAAAACTTTCTTAAGAACATCATAACAGGCGATGAGACATGGGTTTACGGCTATGATGTTGAAACGAAAGTGCAGTCATTGCAGTGGGTGGCCAAAGGGTCTCCTTGTCCAAAAAAAGCACGCATGAGTCAGTCAAAAATGAAGGTGCTGTTGGTTGTGTTTTTTGACTGCAAAGGCATTGTCCATCAGGAATTTGTGCCATATGTCCAGACGGTAAACAAAGAAGTTTACCAGGGAATCCTAGCACGTTTGAGAGATTATGTGCGCAGTAAGAGGCCTGAATTGTGGGAAAATCAGGCTTGGATGTTGCATCATGACAATGCCCCAGCTCACGCGTCACTCCTTGTCCGCAGCTACTTAGCGAAACATCACACTCCTGTTGTGCCCCACCCACCATATTCTCCGCACCTAGCCCCAGCAGACTTTTTTCTATTCCACAAGCTGAAAACCACCTTGAAAGGACGTCGCTTCCAAACCGTAGAGGAGATCCAGGACAATGCGAGAAGAGACCTGCGCACCATTTCAGAAAGTGCGCTCCAGGAGGCTTTCCAAAAATGGAAGAAAAGATGGGAAGAGTGCATTGCCAGTAGAGGGGACTACTTTGAAGGGGACAGCACTTGAAATGTTTTACCATAAGCAGTAAAGGTGTTATAGCAAAAGTTTGGTTTCTTTTTGAACACACCTTGTACTTCAGGTCTTGGATAAGCTAGAGTGTACTAGGATATGACCATGCATATTCTACTACTCTTGTGAACAAATTCTTGGCACTTTCAAGCAGAGTGCAACGCTGGCAAAGTAGGGCAAAAGAATTCTGAAGTACGGTAAATAAGGCATCAAATACGGCGAGCAGACATCAGCGGCAACTTCAGCAGCCAGCGGCACTCAAAACCTACCCCAAACCAAATCACGTATGGCGTGCTATCCTTGGGATTCAGCATCACAACACACATATAACAGCATCCTTATTTGCACGGACAGTCAAGCAGCATACCGACTGTTCCTAACACGAAACCTGCCCAACACCATCTACAAAACGCTACATCCATATACGACAATTAACCCGATATACCATATCACTATTCAATAGGTATGTAGCCACTGTAACATCGACGGAAACGGAACGGCACATGCTTTATCCATGCCAACATTCTAGGACCTCCTCTTCAGTGGACAGTTGCACTCACTCCTACAGATTTAAAACAAATAGCCTCGAACATGCAACGCCTAAAGATACAGGAATGGCATGAATAAGAAATTACTCTCCCAGCTCTGCCACACTCCACAACATTCAAGGCCGCAGCCACTTGTTGCTAAGCCCAAATGCACTGTTTGGCCACACAAAACATCCTGCACTCTATAGCTGGAAAAGATTGCTCCCACAAATGCGCACAATGCGGGACATACCCCAATACACTCTGGGATTGCCCAGGTAGTCAACACGCACTTCAATCTATACTTACAACACTATCAAAGAGACCCCACACACTTGAGGAGTGGCTGGCTGACTCAACACCACCCAATGTGGCCGCGTTAACGGAGCTTACAACGGTGCTTGGGCTCACCATACCACAAGAAGCAAACCAAGCCCAATCAAGAGTCGACGCCACCGACGTCGCACCCTTACCACTGTTTCCCGCAGCTTCTCACTACCACCCTAACACCCAGTAGTTCTGGACAGGAGACTATTGGGCGCCGTTAGGAGGCCTAAATGAAAGGTTTTTCTCTCTCTCTCAGGATTCAACATGGGGTGTGCGCACTATGTATGATTCCTTAATAGAAGCAGGGATAGGACGGTGTCGAAGGGGGTTACCATGCAAAGGCTGGATGCCCGATGTCAAGCTCCTTCCTAATTTTTTTTTCCTCCATAGTTTGTACCATGACAAACACGTTTAACCCTCGAGAAATGACATCGATCCAGAAGAAAAAGAAGCGGGGAGGGGGCTAGAGGGAGAGAGAGTCAGAGAGATTTCCATCAGGTCTATTGGTGCGAACTGGTTCAGCGCAATGCAGTTCATCCATAGAGTAACATATACAAGCCGTATGTTACTCTATGGTTCATCCTCATCCCAGGTATACTGCATACAAGCTAAGAACTTGCCCATATACGCAATTTTAAAGCAAATAGCTTTCTGGCTACTGTGCATGTGTTTTCTAGGATGCTGTACTTTGTCTAAGGGAGACAGCAATGCCGGAGTGCTCTCGACAGCCCTCTTCTGCGACGGGGGGGTGGAGGGATGAGGAGGGCAGGCTTTCCACGCTGCCACTCACTCACACTGCTGGAGAGACCATATATAACAAATCAGCTTATACATGGGCTGTTCTTTACGGAATTGAATGAAACAACTGCTACCCAAGTATCTTCACTGCAACATATATATGATACATTTAGGAAATTTCGATCACTTAAAGCGGAACTTCGAATTAAAACGGTGGCAGCCTGGCATTTTTACTAAAAACACACCTTGCCAAATTTGCTTAAAACTAACCCGCGTAAGTTCTGGTCCTCCATTTCACCTCCAGGTTTCTCGTTCAATTCATTTACGGTCAAAATATTACTGACCCACTTGAAAATTTCAAAGACGTTTAACAGTTATTTCAAATCAGTTTTTACTACAGATAATCTTGAGGTTCCCCCTTTTGATCACATTACAGATACTTCCATAGATGACGTCGAAGTGAGCAAGGAAGGTGTTTTAAATCTCATTCTAAATCTTGATTCAAAAAAGAGCGCAGGCCCAGATGACATTCCAAACTAATTTCTTTTACGTTACTCCTTATGGACTTGCAAGTACCTTACCATTATCTTTAAAAAATCCTTGTCAACTTGTGTAGTCCCAAATTCATGGAAGGTTGCTAAGGTTCTCCAATTATACAAATCTGGTGATAAGCACATTTTAACAAATTGTAGACCAATTTCATTAACATCTCAATGTGGCAAGTTACTAGAGCATATCGTCTATAAACATATAGCTGGGTTTCTTGAGTCTAACAACATCTTGTCTGCTTCTCAACATGGTTTCAGAAGAGGCCTCAGCACAGTCTCTCAGCTCGTAGAATTTGCCCATGACGTAGGCCAGTCTCAAATTGACGCATTATTTATCGATTTCTCAAAAGCCTTTCATACAGTAGTTCACACCAAACTCTTGCATAAACTTCAAAGCATTTTAAATAACTCCATTGTAAACTGATTATTCAGCTTTCTCTCCGAACGGTCACAGTATGTATTTTTTAACTGTAGTAAGTCCCCGACAGTAGGTGTATCGTCAGGCGTACCTCAAGGTTTCGTGCTCGGCCCTCTCCTCTTCTTACTTTATATAAATGACCTCCCTTCTATTATTTCCTCAAAAATTCGCTTATATGCTGATGATTGTGTCATATATCATGTCATTAAATGTGAATCTGATCATGTCGCTCTTAACACTTGTTTTGAAAGGTTTTGTAGCTGGTGCAAACAGTGGCAGATGACCATCAACTTCAGCAAAACTATTTTTACAATTTTCAAGGCGTCGTTCTATATCTCATTTCATATACTCCTTTAACAATCGATCCCCAAACAGAGTTAACCAATATAAATATTTGGGAGTTCTTTTCTCGCATGATATGTCTTGGTCTCCGTATATTGAACTAACATGCAAAAAAGCCCTTCAACGCCTTGGTTATTTGCAACGCACGCTCCGTTCCGCACCAAAACACACTAGGCTGATAACCTATGTAACACTTATACGTCCGAAATTGGAGTACGTCTCAATCATATGGAATCCCCATCATAAAAAAGACGTCAAGGCTTTAGAGTCAGTACAGAAAAAAGCTGTTAGGTTCATCTGTCGTCGTTATGATAGATATTTTTCACCCTCTTCCAACCTTTCTGACCTGAATCTAATCACACTCCAGAAACGTCGCCACTTTGATTGTTGAAAGCTTTTTCACAGTTATGTAAATTCACCACATTGTTCTTCTCAAGAATACATTTCATTTTCAGCCCCCTCGAATACTCGACAATATCATGCTCTAAATATTGTTCTGTACAGTGCTCGTTCAGACTTGTTTTTGTACAGTTTTTTCCCTCATACGATTCAGTGCTGGAATGCTTTGCCCGGAAATGTACGTGAATGCCCTTTAGATTAATTTCTCACTGCTATTTCACAGTTGTATATGTATAATTCATTGTTCTTTTCCTACTCCTGCTATAGCCAAAGTTTGGCTGCAGTATGTATAAATAAATAAAAATATATGCCTTCAAGTGCATCATTCCTTTAATAAAGCAAACAGCTTTCTAGAAGTTTCGCTGTTTTCCTTGCCATTCACTTTGCCAGCCTTTATCGCTTATACAGGATGTCATGCATCAAGTTTTTTTTTTTTTAAGTGGAGCCTTCTATGCAGATGAAACCAACTGTATATTGTTGGCAGAAACTTGAAGGAGCATCCAATATTTCTTGTATTGCTCCTAATTGACTAGATTAATTATTAACAAGCTTTGTAACACTTCGTAATTATTATACTTACCGCAAATATGTCGACACGGTTTTAGAACAAATGATAGCCAGGGTTTGACAGAATCCCGTCAGGTCAGGAAGAAGCATGATGTAAAAACAAGGCTCCCATGTGACTCGCTGCGCCGAGCTCTGCCGCCGCCGGCTAGGCGCACGCGCTCTCCGCATGTGGGTCGCCGCCTGACCACGTGACTCGCCGCGTGCCTCCGCACTCGCTCTCATTCTGCTCCCGCGTTTGTCGTCTGCTTCCACAGCTGCCTGCGTTGCCGCTAATAATTCCAGCGTAGAATTTCACTTCTCTTCTGTCGTCATAATAGGGAGGCCGCGTTTACATGCATATCTCGCTTAATATATTTGAGAAAAAAGTTTGCTGCTGCATTGCTCTTGCTCAAATTTCGCCACAAAATTCCATTTTGCAGTCTATGTCGTTGGAAAGTTGGAAAATGGAA
The DNA here is from genome assembly GCF_013339745.2 of Dermacentor silvarum. Lineage (NCBI taxonomy): Eukaryota > Metazoa > Arthropoda > Arachnida > Ixodida > Ixodidae > Dermacentor > Dermacentor silvarum. The sequence goes on from NC_051154.1 coordinate 165,754,586, forward strand.
AGTTGCCTTCGTTTATGGGAATGCAAGCTGCTGCTCTGAAACAGCGCTAGCATAAACTTGTGTTGCCGCCTGCTGGCAGCTGCAGAAAGCAGCCATTCAGGGAGGGTTGGCTCGTGTTCCAGAGGAGCTTTATTCGACATCTTACATTGTCTTTATTGTGCGTCACTGTTCCAGGGGCGACAATGAGGGGAAAGTTGGCCATGCACAAAGAGAGAACACGTCTGGCACCCAGCTGTGATGATCACCATTTTAGCCATTCCTGGGCATTCACCACCATGCCCATGGCCAGGCTGGCCACTGCTTTAAACGTGGCAGCCTATCGCTAATTAGCCACCACAACACCAAGTATGTTCCGTAACATGGAGATGTACCTACAGCACTGGCCTCTCTCAGACCAAGCATAGCACCAGGACTTACCTAACCCTCCACCAACATTGTCACCATTGCCAGGGTACACACAATCAAGGTCACAAGACAATGTGGGAGTGCAACACACTGCAGCTTTCACTACCACCCTAAACCAACTCCTCCTACTTCCCAATCCTGACAGTTCCAGCAGAATAGATCAGTGATACATGTGCATCATGTAAGCATTTGCTTTCGCCAATGTGATTCAGGCCACACACAGCCAAACAACAATGGGGCCAGCAGCGTAGTGAAAAGTGAGCGAGGCTTATACCAAATTTAGTTCCCATTCTTGCCTAGCAATCATTTGACCCTCCCCCTCTTGTTTCAACACACAGTGTGGTAATATTATAGATGGCTCTACAGTTGGTATGAAAGTTCCATTTTGTCTTCTCACTTTGACTGGTATCACAAAACCAGTGGTGGTCTAGCCAGTTTAAGAATTGGAGTAATTCTTGGAGCAGGAAAAAAGCTGTTTTGTAGCAACATTAGCATTTTGTAGCAGTTCTGTAGCACAAAATTTTGCGTTTTTGGATCAGTTGGAGCAGAAGAAAAGCAAGTGCATGACATTTGGTGCAGCTTATTACTACTACACAATTGTTAAGTACTTCTTTAGAGCAAATGGACACAAGCAAGACAGACTGACACAGCCATTTAGCTCGCGTGCCCAGAGCAGAAAACGTTGCAAACAGACTTTATTTGCCTATGTAAATAGCACTTGTACACCACTGAGAATAGTTTTATGCAATCAGACATAATACAAAAGCGACTAGAAATGCAGAAAAACAATTTTGTGCAACAACAATGCCTAGCCGTGGGCCCGAGGAGTCGACGCTCGATGTGCTGAGTCGCGCAGTCCCAAGTGCCGATGCGCGAAATGCGTAGCCACGGCCTGAGGAGTCGACGCTCGATGTGCTTAGTCGCGCAGTCCCAAGTGCCGATGGGCGAAATGTCTAGCCGCGGGCTCGAGGAGACGACGCTCGATGTGCTTTGTCGCCAATTCCGAAACAGAGTGCTGAAACACTTAACCGCGAGTCTGATCGAGGATTCTGTGCGCGAAGCTTGGTCGCGAAGTCCGCATCGCAGATGCTCGGAATGCTTAGCCGCGGGTCTGTCCACAAACGGAGGGATCGACCACGGATGTCCGCGTAGCACCCAAGGCAAAGGTGGCGCTTTGGCGCAAGGCGCACTTCGGTGGGCGCAGCAAGGCGCAGACAAGTAGAATTGCAGCAAAATGACGCAAATGGCGCAGTTGGACTACCACTCATAGGCGGAAAGTTTTCATTTTTCCGGGGGGGGGGGGGGGGGGTCTGGGGCCTGACCAGCTTTCTGAACCCTCCTCCCCATGTATGCATATATATATATATATATATATATATATATATATATATGCATACATGGGGGGGGGTCAAACAGTTGGTTATAATTGTATATATATATATATATATATATATATTACCTTTAATAACAGTTACACTGGAAACTTCATGTGACCTCGAAAGATTGTGAGCTTATATGATTATGTGTAGGACCTCAGAGTAGGAGACAATTCAGTTTTACAGCCTGAGTCTCCTCGCACTGCCAAGAGACTGGCGTCTCTTGGTTGAGCCATGCGGCAAGCGGATTCAGTTAAACACGTTAGGGAGATATGTGTTTTGTGCGTATTAGGTCGCACAAGTACACATCTATGAAAAAAGCTAACTCCTTGCAAAAGTTTTAATACAAAAGATACAATCAAGAGATCTTTTTCTGACGAAAGGTCAGTTATTGAGAAGATAAGATATAACATACATAAAAATTTCTGAACACAAGTTATGACTAGAATTATTAGCATAAGTATAATGTGATTCCATAATGCCATAGTTTCATTACTTGTCAAAGCATGCCTTATGCCACTGGTTTCGTTTGTTTTCCGGAGGCAGAATAAAGGATTATAGAGTAAAATTTATCAGGTGCCCAAATAAACATATTAACAAATAAATAAATAAATAAGACAGCGATATCTCAAAAGCGCGAAAGGACTCGATAGCAAATATAGGAACAGCGTGGATTGTGTTATTAAGCGGCAAATGCAGCATATGACGAATAAAAGTTAATAAGGAAAATGCACAGCACGGACTGGGGAGTTTTACAAATAGTGAAACCACACCTCTTTTCTTACCCAAATGGGCTCACTCTGCTTGCGCTGTTATGTACCCCATTTTCGTTCCTTTGTATAACATTTTGCGTTGTTTTCCAAGCCAGATGGTTTGCTTTGACTTGTAAGTTCGTGCCTTTCTCTCTCCTATAAAGACATCAGTTCGTTGTCTGATGCGATGATTTCACCATCCTTGAAGAAGTGTTCGTTCGGACAATTGATCTAGAAATGAAGTCGTCGGCAACCTTATTCAAATTGATTTTGCGGGAGAGTTCTTTGTGGGCGTGCAAAATTGCCAGATGGTTCAAATGGGCTTGTCCAGTCGTCGACCGCAAGTACATTTTCAGTCGCCGAAGGCAAGAAAATGACCTCTCAGATGTGGTCGACGAGACCGGTATGGCCAACGCAATTTTTTTTAGCTTGGCGATTTCCGGCAAAAGGTTTCGTCGGTGTCCGCCGTTGCCCCCCCCAAACATGTGCACAACGTCCTTGAATGTGTGCAATAATGCCGACCTTTGCTGGCTTAAAATGTCAATCAGTCACTGTACTAGAACGCTATCACCGTAGAACTTCCCTATGGCAAGCTGCTCAATGTGGAACTTATGCTGCCACATATCAGGTGGATACCTGTTGTTTAACGAAGACAGCACTGTGTCAAGTACTCCATAGAACCTCTGGCGGTACATGTCACTCGCTGATGGAAGCATGTGAGCTGAGGAACCTTCTTAATAGTGGAGTGGACTCTTCTTTCTCCTAGCAGCTAGAATACACAGGTCCTCAAATCCTACTTTTCCTGCCTCTGCCATACATACGCGGGTCACATGCTTTATTTTGGAGTTAATCTGCGCTGAGTTCAAGATTGGGCCATATGAGATGGCCATACGAGATCCCCGGAGCCCCCCCCCCCCCCCCCCTGTAGTCGGCGCCTATGCCACCACTGCAAAACAGTTTCACTCAACGGAACCAGTACTGAAACAAAGCAGCTCAATCTATAAAGCCACCTCACAGCTGCTACCTGTGCTGTTTTATTTAGCTGTTGACAGGTGACAAAACCAGTCCGCATTTCTGCAGTGCACTTGTTACTTTAATTTTTTTTCTTTTTTTCTATGTGAATGAGGAAGCCAACAATGCCAAGTGCTCTATTGAATTGTGCAGACCAAAAAGCGAAATTTTAGTGCTGATGAAACGGTGATAAGCACAAATTAAAAACATTATGCAGCTCCCATGTGCTGTGGCAGTCAATGTTATGTGAAGCATTTCGTAGGCTATCTAGCCACATTTGGGGTTCCTTAAAGTGTTTCCAGACGGTGCAACATGTCCATGTAAGGCGAGCAATAGTGTGTGTAGTGCATGTGCAACAAGGACAGCATGATAACAATGGCACGGCGACTGATTTATTGTACTCTGATGAAGAATGTTACAGCCTGTTCTGTACAACATGGGCATATCCCAAATCTGCACTGGTTAGACTGCGCTGATATCAAAGGCAATACAATGTCACATATTGCTTCAAAGCACTAGCTGCAGTAGAGAAGGAGTAATAAGGTCGTAAAAATGAGAAGGACTGAAAAGCAGTCAGTGTTGAGTATGCATGCTTGGTTCCTGCCATGTCCTACAACTGAATCATAGTATGCATGCTTAGCAAGCAGGTGTGAAAACACTGCCCAAACCAAAAGCATGGGGACTGCATTTCACCTTGAAGTGCAATGTCAAACAAACTCCAGCAGTGAAGCAAAGAAAAAGCAAGAAACAGTGAATAAGTTGTTTTTAGGAATAATAAAACAGCAACATCACACATGTTCATGGAAGACTAAAGGTGGTAGGTAATAGTGCAGCTGAGAACAAACTGTTACCTTGCCTTGCACTTACATGCCGACAGCTGCTATTTGAGTGACAGGAACCAAAACACTCAAGCTTGCCAGTGCAATGTACTTGTCTGTTCACTGCAGACATAGAACTGTGGCTAGTTAACAATGAAAAGATGAAATCAGCCTTCTCAGTAATATAGAGCAACTTAATATTAAGTCATCTAGATTTTGCGGCTGAAAATTGTAAGTGGATTAAGTAGTTAATGTAAGTAATAAAGTAAACAGCCATAACATTTCCTTTATTAAAGTAGCTTTCTTTAAAACAAGTAAATAACAAGTCAGTAATATTAATGCTTAATTCGTGAGACTGCTATCCGACACGATGTTTATCAACGGCAAAGTTAAGAAGACGAAGAAAAAGTATGATTAGTGCAATGAATTGGGCGTGTTGGTACATACATGAAAAGGCGGCAGCACAAAAAAACACAAACGGAGATGAGATGACAAAGACAAGCGCTGAACTTCCAACATTATTGCGGTCTGAATGAAGACGCCAAGCACACTTGTACAGAGATCTTCTGAGTGTGCAAATCTGCTGTAGGGTGCACATATCCACGCATCAACGCGAGCTGCGGGCCTTCCACATTCCCACCGACTAAGCAATGGAGTTCCTCTGACAACAGGTGCTGGGAAGACTGAGGTTCTTGTCTACTCCGGGCACGCAAGGGTCACAATGCAACGGGCACATCGTAGGCGATGTAACTTTGCCAGCCGACATATGCCGCATCCTTTCCCTTGGGCCAAAGCTTGCCGTGCCACCCAGGGAGGCAAGGCTAGAACAGCTTTCTTTTGTGCGACAGGTGTCTCGACACGCCTCGGCCACTGTCTCGCAAGGCATTGATGTCCTTGACCGTTGCAAGAACTCAGAATCCGGTCTACCTGTTGGACGTGTGGTATCCTTTCTACATGACTAGTCTCTCCACGTTCTCCCGGCTGACGAAGAGCGTGGTGTCACTGTTTTACCTAGTGAAATATTTAAATCGAAATCGAGGGAGGCCATCTCCTCTGTGTTCAATGCCCGCTCTAAGGTATCTCTGAGCAAAGTGAAGTCTCGCGCAATGAAACTGTTAGACAGGTTAAACCTTTCTGAACTTGTGAAGGCGATTGATAAGAGCAAGAACAATTTCTTAAAGGTCTTCTTTCACGCGGAAACACATAAAGTTGATGTACCACTAAGGACGATCGTCTCTAAACCTGGAACATGGCAGCACTCTGTTGCTCTTTTCTTGCAGCGTCATCTTAAGGTTTTACCTCCAGATGACCCTTTCATCGTGAGCAACTTTAACCAGGTTTCAGAATTTTTTAACACTAATAATGACAAGAAATGCCAGGCTTTCTGAAGTGACATTAAAGATCTTTTATTCTTCACCCCATAACCTCATTCTTAAATGCGTTGAGCATTCTATCAACAAATATGCTTCCATTGCTTTCTAAAGTGCAACTGGGGTTCCAGTTCATGTTTTTTTAGAACTTTTAACCTTTTATTTATGGTCAAATGACATCCAGTTTGAAGGGACACCACACTTGCAAATGCACGGTGTATGCATTTGGTCCTGCATCGCCCCAGTCCTTAGTGACTTAGTACTTGCTCATTTTGATCGTCTCATATACACCTTGCTCACGGACAAGAATGTTCTTAAAGCATTACGCTTTGTCAATGATTTTTTGGTTGTTTGAAATTGTAAAGCGCAGGCCATTGAATGTGAAAGCACAAAGGTATTGGCTACATTCAAAGGTCAATGGCCAAATTAGACCTTTAGATATGCGGTTACGGTTTAAAGATGTTGGTGTCTGCTGGTGCTATGAACCATGTGCCAACAAACCTCTTCTGCCTTTCAAGTCTGCCCACACTACTAAGCTCGTTAAAAGAGCTATTGCCACGATGTGCCTAAAGAACACTTTTGGCAAATCTTGCTCGCACTGTATCTCAGATGTGTTCAACCATCAAGCTGAAAAACTGCTGAGCGCTGGATATCCTCAGCACCTCCTCATTTCGGTCGCAGAGGGCCTTCCCAAAAAGATGTGCACAAAGCTGAAAAAAGTGTGAAGCCTGTGCAAAGCGTATGCAGAAAGTAGCTGCGATACCTTACGTTCGAACGCTATCTCACAATCTGAAAAAGGTGGCTCAACAGTACGACATGAAAGTCGTGTTCTCGACCCCCCACAAGCTGTCAAAGCTTTGCAGATTAACCGACTCGGAGGCAAACCAGCAACATGGCTGTGGCATAAAGCACAGGCGGCCTTTTGTTGAATGCGCAGAAGGTGTAGTTTATCAAATTCTTTTAAGAAAAGTGTCTGTTGTACATTGTATTCCTGTCGAAAAGTGTACGTTGGCCAAACTGGGAGATTCGTTAACGATAGGTTAAGGGAGCACACAAACAATGTAAAAAATGCGTGTGAAGGAAAAGATTTGGAAGGTTTTCTGGTAAGTCATTGTCCGACTTGTAAGGACTGTTCACCCGACCTTGTAAACACTTCCGTTATCAAGAAGAGTAAGACACGTGTGACATGGGAAGTCGCAGAATCTGAACGGATTTCTAGACTCGGGGAGGGATGTGTCAGCATGGCCTTCATCACACTTTCAGACAAAGAGCTGGCATATTTACGCATGCGCAGATGATCACCCCTGGCTCAGACAGCATGTATATATTTGTGAATCATTCACAATAATTGTTGTTGCAAGTTCAGCGCTCGTCCCTGTCATCTTGTCTTCGTGTCTTTTTGCGCTGCCGCTTTAAAAAAAAACATGAGCTTAGGTTAAACTGGCAGATTAGCTTTCTCAAGTAACATGCTAAATTTACCAAGAACAGGGACAGAATATGCCACAAAATAAGGTAACAGCGAAAGACGGAGTGACAACATTTTTTTATTCCTGGGCCAGTCTGCTGCGACATCTTGAACCCTTGCAAATGGCAGAGGTTAGCAAGTCATAGGTAATAAAAAAAAATTTATATCACATCTTAAGACAAAGTATCATTCAATTTGGTAATTTTTATAAGCATTTCATGCAGGAGGATGACTCATCACTATGAAAGATATAAGAAAAAAATAAAAGGAACTACAGGTAATGCAAATGTTCTGCTATTGACTAACCTGGTGCTTGCGTTTTCAGGGAAGGACCATGGGAATATTGTTTTTTTTTGGCATGCCTTAAGAGCGTTTTCTATAAGATGCATGCAATTTGGCTGTGATGTCAGTAAAAGACCTAAATCACATCAACGATAGTTTCCCATGCTTGTGGTTGTGTAGCTCTTCTCTGGCAGTTGTCTGCGTTACTTTCAAGCATTGTTTCAACTTCATACTTTGGCGTACGACTTCTTCAGCCGGGGAGCAATTATGTAGAATTCTTTTGTGGCACCAGGTGTAACACAAGCATTGCCATCATTAGGAGTTGCGCTGGCGAGGTAATGTTGGCAAAGCCAGAGGAGCACATTTGAAGAGTGGTGAACACAAGCATCCGAAAGCAGACCATGTGCATTTGTTTCACACGGGACATATATAGACAGACGAGAGCAGGAGACCATATTTTATAAGAATCCATTTAATTTTTGCATTCTTTCACCCTTCATCTTGGCTCAGACGCCAACATGATGTGCTTATTGCCAGAATTGGCCTTGGCACAACGGATGATAAACGGAAAGATTACTACAAAATATGGCCCCAGATCAAGGGTTACAAATCTGTGGAGGCTCATACTTAACTCACCAGCAGCCTCCCAAGCTACAGATGGTGAAATTTCTTTGACCGGAACATCATCATTGTAGGAGAATGTGAACAAGTTGGTGATATGACAAGCACCCAATGTCGCTGGTGACATTTTCTAGCAGTCTAGAAATTGAGCGGTAGACAGGGCAACCATTATAGAAATGGATAGCAATCCACGAAAGCAAAGCTTTGTTTTCACTGTTTTCATTCTGCATTGCCCTATCTCTCAAAATCGCTGACATGCAGATAACCTTTAATGCTAGGCCAATATATTGCCTGTGGAATGCCATACAGATATGCTATTTTTCCTCTGCTGTAGATCCCATTCTCAGGCATTTAAAAATAAGGTGCTGCTGCCACAGCTGTAGCTGATGCCTGGAGTTTTGTGCACAATGTACCCGCACAGCCGGCATTGAAGAGGCTTGTTCACATGTTTGACTATGTAGGCATGACATATAAACCATTTTGCTGTTTATAAGCAGAGACATTGGCAAGCTTCCACTTTTCCCCACACAGAGTGGGCAAGATAGATAGTGGCAAACCGCAGTGGTGCGGCAAAACAGAAGCCCACAAATTTTCAAGTCTTCCTCTGCAGCTAATCACAGATTTACAAATCAATTTCGCCATATTACAAAAAAAATTATATTCGAAGGATGATATGCGTTTATTTTATTTGAAAACGTAGAAAGGGGCATCTTGTACACGGCCAATTTGATGCTTTTTTTTGTGCCTTAGTAGGCTAATGAGACACGGGGCCAAAAGTTTCTTGGGATCGCAGGCTCACTGCTGCCAAGGCTGGTGCAGAACCATAAACAGAAATCCACCCTTGAATGTTGGCATCATTACACTTGTTTTGTTGTCATTTTAATGCAACCAGCCTACACACAAGCGAATAATAAGACCGCTTTCTATATTTAAGCTAAATTCACTTCTACGTCCGTACACAGAATCCCATAAAACTTAATTCCAGTTGTGTGAAGTGGCCACACCACATTAGATGCACGAGAAAATGAGTGTCCTTGGCTTAAATTACCAAGCATATCACATTGCCATCTGCTGCAGAACAACCAGAAACATCACATTTGGTGCTAATTCTGACTGAAGCACCACAACACCACATTGCAGCCACGTTTCAGTCCATAACCTCTAATGGTTAAAGGAATAAGGTGCATTACAATGAGCACTATCAAAAGAAAAATGCAATGCAGTCAGTAGCTTTTGTTATGTTTTGGGTCCCTGTGGGACAAAATGCAACAGTTTCGGCAAAACTAAAGTTGTGAAATTTGAGGTGTCATGGCAGTGACGTCATTTATGTCTCAATCTGCAAGCTAAAGAAATCATGTTTGCCACATACGCTACTACTGCAAAGTAAAGGGTGAGTTCCAGGATTAACTACCAGTTTAACCTGAGTTAATGTTTGCTTTCAATGTCTTTAAACAAGCCATGATGCATAAACTTCAAGGGCGTGCATTTGTGTGAAAAGATGGCTGATGCATTCTCAGGACAATTCCAATGAAGTAAAAATCAACATTATGACATTAACCAGTTGGTGTGATTGCAAATTAAAGATAAGAATTAAGTGGAATGTTCAACTTGAGACCTTGCAAAGACAAAATTGAGCCTCAGTCAGACAAATGCATGCATAACTCCTACTGTACTTGAGAAGTACAAGCATGCTGTGTGCTCCAGAATGCACTGCCCACATTCTCTAGTGTCTGCTTGTTGCAAGGCAGATTTCTTGGAACATGCAAAAGAAACAACTGCCTATGCAGTAGTGCATGTTCACAAGTTCCAGACCATAGAAACCTGTAAATGTTGTCGCTGCTATCTGAAGTGCAGTCAACATGTTGTACACAAATGTGGAAAGGCTGCACATACATGTTGATCCATAACAGAAAGTTAAATGGTCTTTACTGGATACAGTATAGACCACTTATAACGTAACCGCTTATAGTGCAGGACCGGATATAGTGCGGTCTTTTCAGACTCCCGTTAATTTTCGCATAGCACTCTATGTATACACGTATCGCTTATAGTGCAGTTGCGGGAAACGAAATACCGGTTACAGTGCGGCTGCCTGGGAGTACGGAAGTCAGCGGAGACGGCGAACGCTCCCCTCAAACGGGCGCCCCAAGGAGTGCTCGAGGAAGAAAGAGACAGTGGAGGAGAAGGGCACGTGGTGCGAACGAACAGCCAGTGAGGCTGAAACCGGAATATTGAGTGCGAGTCAAGTCGTGAATATCACGGCGCGCATAGCGAGCGAGGGCCACGAAACGGCCAACGCTCGCTTCATGATAACGACAGTAAGGCTACGTTCACACTTCGGAAGCGGCAAGCGGGCGGAAAGGCCAAAGCGGCCGGAAAATCTTTTCCGCGCATGTCCAAGTTGTTCACATTTGTTTTGCTACCGCCGCTGCCACTTTCGTCCACATCCATCTAGTCTGCGTACGTTTGTCGGCATGGTGGCACTCATTATCGCATTATTTCGAGCGATATGTTCATTCATTGACCCACCCGTCATCAAAAGTGATCATCTTGCGCAACTTCGCGTGTCATCTGCGACCTTCGGTAAATTCCTCGTTGGCGTTCCGTGATTCTCCTCACACGGGCGCGGTAGCGCTGAGTCACAGGTTGGTGCCTAGGCGTGATTATATTTCTTTAATAGCTTTTATTTACAAGTTTTAATAACATTTCATCATTTCGTATTATTGTCGGCGTCTCCAGGACACCAAAGCAGCAACGGGAACACCAAAGCTAAAACCTGGACTGGCCCTTGTGTTGGGGCTCGCCAAAGCCTGCGTGTTCTACGTGAGACCTACGCTCCCAATCTATCGTCGCGACGAGAAAAGTACCCCGCGACTTCTGCAACATACTGTGCGCGTGCGAGGAGAATTATAGAGCGCCAACGAGGAATCTGCCTAACTATTGTTTGCCATGGAAGTTGAAGAAGAAATGGCTTTTATACTTCTACCTACTTGTTTTCTAAAAATGGACAATGAATAAACGGAAGACGCGGACACCTCGGAAACGGCGGTGGTGGGTTCGCCTGGCTTTGCAAAAGCGCGAGAAGTTGGGTCACGCCAAGGCTTCGTTGCCGCACCTCCGGTCGCGCGACATTGAATACTATTGCGAGTATTGCTGACAGTACGTTTTAGTACCACTCTTGTCGTAGAGCAAGGGGTGGTTCTTGATCGCGTCGATCAGCATTGCAGCCTACACTTTTGGTGCCATGTTCAATTTTACGACCGGTTGTTTACATGCTAGTATAGCTTCCGGTCGAGCAGAACGCCATAGCGAAAAAATCGGTCCGAGACCGATTTGGCTCGCCGCTTGTTTTTCTGCCTGTTTTGCCGCCTAGGTGGGTGGATTTTTGCAAGATTTTGACGCTTCCGCCAGCTTTGAGACCAAGTCTGAACGTAGCCTAAACGAAACTTCAGCGAGCGAGCGGCGGCGTCGGCACGGCGAAGGGCGCACGCGGAGACCGTGGAATGTGAGGGAGGAGGGTGGCAGGGAAGCGGATTTCGCCACTTCGGTGGCTCCCCTCGCCCTCCCTCGTAGCTCCCTCACTTTCGACTGTCACCGTGCGCGCCCGCCGCTGTGCAGGCGCCGCCGCTACAGCCGGCCCGGCGCCAGCTGCCCTCGTTTTCTGCCGCTATCGGGAAGCGGGCGTTTGCCGGCGTGGGTAGTTTCGTTGGCCGGCCTGGGACAGCGCCGCTGCTTCCCTCTGCGCCGTAGCCGCAGCGTGCAAGGTCAACATGTGACTAGAAAGTAGAGGAAGCATAAAGGAGAAAGAAGGGTTCACTGCCATTTTCTATGCGTGGCTACGGTAGCGTGGCTAGCATGGCTGAGACGTCGGCACGTATACGCATGTTCCGGTGCAACGCAGAATCGGCGACCTTGCCATTTGAGAGAGGGTGAAATGTCCGCCGTGTTTTTTTTTTTTTTTTGGTTCGCGCGCTACGTTGAGCGGTCTCCCCTAAGCTTTTACTCAATGGCGGTGCCAGAGCAATGCCGGTTGGAGGCGCCGCCGCGTGATTTGGTATGAATTAACGAGATTTGACTGTAAATTGAATGCAAATGTTCTAGCCGCATTCCTCGACTGTCGCATACGCGTGGCGGCTCGGTGCACATGTTTTGCATATGTGTGGGCCTTGAAAATTGTTGCTTTGGTTATAGTGCGTACGGTACCGCTTATAGTGCGGATATTCGCGACTCCGGCGACTTACGTTATAAGCGGTCTACACTGTGCTTGTAATTGGCTGCCTGAATAGTAGTAAGTGGTTCGTTGGGAAAGGGAAAAGGTTGGCGCTATCTTCTGCAGCCCTTGAGGGCTGCCTGAATATGTATGTTCACAGGTTATAAGACTGAATGCAACATCACCAGTTTTTTAAACGTGATGACTGTGCCTGTAGTAAGCTCAGAATCTTGTTCTGCACATCCTGCTCACCAAAGGGCATGTTTGCCAGAAGTAAGTCCTCAAGTACCTTTGCCTCCGTTTTAGCTTGCCTGTACAGCTGCTTCCAGAAACTTTCGCCCTGTCTCTTTAGCATGGCCTGAGGCATGTCACAGCTGTAGTGGCTAGCATTGGCAATGAAACTCTCAGTGCCTGGGTTCTTCAGCCTCCTCCAAACCCTTGAGCAAATGAGGCACTCAAATTCCTCCACAAAGCTTGGTCTTTTATGGTCATTCACACCCCACTTACGCTTCTTCATGGCGCTCAAGAGAGCCTTGTTAGTGACCCTTCTGTGCATTTTGTGACCTAGAAAACTTTCATACAACATGTCATTACCATCTATTTTCTTGATTACCTCTGCTAGTTCTTTAGGGCTACTGTAGTTAGCAATAAGAATGGCACTGTCAGCATAATTTGGTAACCAATCAACAACTGATGGCGACCCGAAGTAGATAGGCACTGACCCAACAATGAGTGGTCGCCACAGTTTCTCAGTGATGTAGTCCTCACAGACATAGTTTTCTATGGCAATGTGAAACTTGTAGTTTGCAAGAAGGTGCCAAAATGCTTTGTTGTCCATAGCATCCATTGCATTCGCCAGCCTGCAAATACAAGAAGCGATTGTGCAGTTCAAAAGGCAAACCCCACGTATTCATAAGCATATATAAAAAATAAATGAGCCAGGTCATATTTATGGAGTTTAAAAAGATTCAGTGGAAGTCTTGTGATGTAAACATATGCATATTATTCGCAACTCAAATGAACTGCAGGGGGCGCTGTGAAAACTGGCCACGTCTGGCTACACTGTGCAACATGGCGGCTATACGGAGGTACCCCCGTCGCAGCAACCGCTGTTTTTGATGTACAGTACACTGTAGTTTGATCATTTTCGTGCAGTGTGATGCCAGTTTGCATTGTTTTGTGGAAGGAAAGCAAGTAGCTTACGCCGACCAAATCATTTTAGCCGATCTGAGAGAGGCACAGTGGGTAATGAGGCTGAAATGGTCGCACGGTGTGTGCAAACATCTGGCGTGACAGCGGACCCGCACGAGATTCTGATGAGAATCACCGATGTATTCTTGAACCCATTGGTCGTGGAACCGAAGTACTCGTGCACTGTCGGATTGTCGGAAAAGTACAAGCACGTTTCTGCTGCTTTGATTCACTGTGAAGGCGCGGATAGATAGACCGGTGTTTCGAGTGTGCGAGATAGTGGCCGGCGAAGTTGGATACGTCACGCTGGCCTCGCCAGGATTGCCGAAATCTTATAACCTGCTCAGTTTGGCATGTTTAACATGGCCCGCAGCAGCGCACCGACTTGCTCGATCAGCTGTTGCCGCTGTACATGCGGATAAATGCGCAGCCGGCGCGCGTGCACTTTCTGATTGTTGTTCGTTCGGCGAAGGCGCAAACTCTGCACGCTCTTTTCAGTCCAGAGAGCAAGCGAACCTAAAATCAAGCTTTGCACTTTCTCACGACCATGCACTACGAATCTGTGGCGAAGCTTTCCTGCTACTTTTGCATTCCTGTTATCTATTTTACATTCAAGATTTGCGCAACGCGACTGCTGCTTCGCTTAGCTGTAGTTATTGCAGTAGTTGGCGCATTGTTTCTCTCGTAGAGAACAAAATGATAAATAAGAAACCGAAAGATCTGCTTGCTACAATAAAAACACATTTGCACACCTTGTACAGGTATGGCTTGTGCTGCGTGGCCTGACCATAACTGATTACTCATCCCTGCTTTCTACGAACATGTCGCTTATGGCTGCTGTGTAAACTAATGAAATAAAACAAATGTTTCTGTGTAAATTAATGTTAACTAAGCTACTGCATTATGAATCTAATTAATTTTCCATGTTATTCTATAATTGACGTATCCTGCACTTAAGTGGCCAAAATTGTGTTCGCCTCTGAACGGCCAATTTCCTTCATACACTGATAAGGGATACAATTGCTGTGATAATTACGCACTTTCAGATAAGCGCCTACTAATTTGCACTAGTTACACGGGTAGCATGTCCACGTCACAATGAAGGCGTACCGCTATGCCACCCCATAGTTATATTGCACGCTGAAGCGTACATATTGTGCTTACATAGAACGATTTACTGATGTTACCCAGGAGTACCTGAAACTCCGATGTACCGATTTTCGCTGATGTACCATACGCTGTAGTTCCTCGTTGTGCGCCGCATGTATCTGATATAAAAGCTTTAATTAAGGAAAGCTTGAGTACCGCGGCGACATTCGCATCATAAACTGCATTACCACGCCGGCTATCACATGAACCTGCATGTTTCAGCACGCATACTCTGAACGTTATCACGATGGCAGTAACAACCTCAACGCAAACTTCCTGAAGTTTACTGTATAGCGCTTTACTGCAAACGCAGTACCAGCAACAGGATCGCGTTCTATTCATACAAACAACAAACCGACCCACGCCTGAAAAAAAAAAAAAAAAAAACTTTCTCGAGCAAGATGTTGAGAACACTACTATTGCCATTGTTGCAGCTTATGATAAGATTCACAATCCATGTGGCTCTTCGGCGCCGCAAAACTGCAAAACGTAGCATAATTCCATGGCCGTGCGGAGTTTTGTAGATGGTGGCTCCATCGTATCGTACTAGAAGCGCACCCGATCGCAGCACGAAGGCTACGGACGGAGCGTCTGCTCCGACGCTCCGAACTCCTTGTGAGGTTTCCGGTGCTCGCCGCTAGGTGTTGCATGAATTGCTGGAGTCGCGAATAGGTTGAAATGCCAGCGGTCTATATTTATATGTGCATTCTACATGTGTCTCCTGAACGATCGATGCGCACAGCCACCCCGAACTGTACTTCTTGCTGAAGCGGTCACCTACACTGGTCAGCACTGCAATCGCTTTTGTAAATACATCTTGTAAATAGTCTTCAGTATAATTACTCTGTTAATCGCATACCATTTTGATGGAGGTGTGCTTTCCCTATCCTCACCACAGAGCTCCGCAGCGACCGCAACTTCCACCTAACAGCCATTTCTTTCGATGACGACACCTCGTCTCCACCCACAACTGCAGCTCAAGCAACAACGTACGTCACGCTTTCACATGCCCACGATTCTGGTACATTTTCAGGCCAAGGCCTTCATGTTGAGGACTGCTTGGTATGTATGAGCATGTTAGCCAGCATAAACAGTGCAACCCTACCATAATACTTGTGAATGAAATTTTCTACTTAGGCAGAACACTGTGTGTCTGGTTCCAGACACATGAAAACGAGCTCTCTATCAGGGATACTATCAAGGAGAAGCTCCGTGACTTCTCATTTGAAAATCCATCTGGTGGCCAACTCACAGCAAGAAAAGAGCTCACTACCCACATACTGTAATCCACCAAATCGTATGCCTTTAACATACAAGATGTGCTCGCTCTTTTCCGAAAGGTAGATGAAAAAATGGCCAAGATTGACAAAGTTGGTAAAAGTTGTCCATCATGGACGACACGTTCAATTTAAGTGCAGCACACCTTAAATTGATGTAGTGGTGGTTACCTTAATGATTAGGTCACTCTGCAATTATGCCACGCAGCAGCGTGGGTCATCCAGAGAAATATGACAAAAGAATAACATGACTAACATCCGGATTACAAAAATGTTTACTGCTACATTAAGTTTGAGAACACATGGTAACAGATCTTTGACTCGCACACAGTGGCCCAAACTGCCAGGCTAACCCCCTGCCAGAGGCAACACTCATCCCTACCACCAATCTACCTCCTCTAATTATTAACCTTGCTTTTCCTCAAGCCACTGCACTAATGAAAGATAAATTTGTGACCCTCATTATGCAATCTTGGGCCATGAAGCTTCCTAAAGAGATCGCAAGAGGACGACAGTGTGGAGCTGGAATCATTTAGCTCCCATAATAAGCACATAGTAAATTGATACTTGACTTGCCCATTATAAATAAACTAATAATGAGCCAGCAACACTCATCACAGTAACTTATTTTTGACAGCAAATTAATTTATTCTAAAGTAAGCACTGAAAACAAATAGCATTGCATAGGGGTCAAAATAAACACTGTCTAATGACTCTGTCACCAACTCACTAACAGTGAAGTATTTTCAAAGCCAATTTGATCCTAGATGATATTGTCACGAGCCTTGAGAAGTAGTATAGAAGGTTTAATAAACCGTAGAGCAGCTGGCTCTTGGAAAACGCGTCCGTTGGGGCTGGCTCGAACAGGGAAGGGCGCGCGGTCTTCTTTGTTCTCTTGGGCTCGACCCACTCTTGCCCTCGACCCTATACCTACAGGTGGCAATATCCCCCCTTCCGAACAAAAGCATCGCCTCGATGCTAAAAAAAAAATAGGCGTAAGAAGAAAAAAAAAAAAGAAGGCCGGCAAGGCGAAAATACACCAAAACAAAAACATAAACGTCACGCTGGCACAGTCAATGAACGCTGAAACAAGCTCACGAAGATAGATGAAAAGCAGGAACAAAGAAGGGCATGAAAGAAAAAACGAAAAGAAAGTTATGGACGCGCAATGTACGGCTCATGTGCACAACATGAACTATGTCTGAGTTCGGTTGTCTTTGTGTCCTACTCCATGTCTGCGATGTTGTGTCCGGGACAACTTCGTAGTTTATGTCACTGACGCGGCGGAGCACTTTATACGGACCGAAATACCGGCTCAGCAGTTTTTCACAGTGGCCACGACGGCGAACGGGGGTCCACACCCAAACTTGGTCCCCGGGGTTGTAGGACACGTCTCTGTGGCGGATGTTGTAGCGTCATGCGTTTGCCTGCTGCTGCTGGCCGATATGCAGCCGCGTGAGCTGTCGAGCTTCCTCGGCACGCTCTGCAAATTCCTCGGTGTCAGTTGTCAATAGGTCAGCGTCTTGACATGGCAACATAGCGTCCAGCATCGTCTGGACTTCGCGACCGTAGAGAAAGCGAAAGGGCGTGAAGCGCGGTGTCTCTTGCACGGCGGTGTTATACACGAAGGTCACGTAAGGCAAGATCCGATCCCATGTTTTGTGTTGGACGTCGATGTACATTGCGAGCATGTCTGCGACCGTCTTATTCAGTCGCTCGGTAAGTCCGTTGATCTACGGATGATTCGCGGTCGTCTTGCAGTGCCTGGTGTTGCTTAATTCAAAAACTTCGTCCATAAGCTGCGCTGTGAATGCTGTCCCTCTGTCTGTTATTACAGTGGAGGGAGCACCGTGACGCAAGATGATACGGCGAATAAAGAATTGCGCTACCTTTGAGGCCGTGGCTAGTGGTATCGCCTGTGTATCAGCATAGCATGTTAAATAATCAGTCGCGACGATCACCCATTTGTTGGCATCGGCAGACGGAGGAAACGGTCCGAGAATGTCCATGCCAACTTGGTCGAAAGGCGTGTGAGATGCTTCAATTGGCTGAAGTAACCCAGCCGGTTTAACGGATGGTGTCTTGCGGCGCTGGCATTCACGACAGGCTTTAACGTACTGCTTGATGTTTGCCAAAAGCCCAGGCCAATAGTACATTTCGCTTACTAGTGAGTGTTCGTGAAAAGATAGCCAGATTTCGGTTCGTCATGGCAAGCGAAGAGGACATCGACGCGCATGTCCCTTGGAACCACCAGGAGGTAAGCACAGCTGGTCGAACGGGCATTCTTCTTATACAGCATGTTGTCTCGCAGACAGAAGGACGTCAACGGGACAGATGGCGTGGTATGGTTGTGTCGTGGCCCTCTGAATGATCGATGATTGGTCGAATCTCAGCGTCGTCACGCTGCCGTCTGCTCAATTCCGACGAACTAATGGCGCCCAGGAAGCCGTCATCGTCCTCTGTTTCCTGACTGGTAGGATCAATGGGTGCGCGGGACAGCGTGTCAGCGTCTTCATGCTTAGGGCCAGACTTATAAACGATGGTCATGTCAAATTCCTGTAGCCGCAAGCTCCACCGTGCCAGTCGTCCCTGAAGGGTCGCGCATGCTTGTCAACCAACAGAGGGCATGGTGGTCCGTCACTACTTTGAAGGGACGACCATAGAGATAGAGGTGAAACTTAATGATCCCCTACACGGGCGCGAGGCACTCCTTCTCCGTTGTCGAATAATTCGCCTCGGCACGGACCAGGGAGTGGCTGGCATACGCTATAATTCTTCCACTCCATCTTGAAGATGGACGAGCACTGCGCCAAGGCCAATGCTACTGGCGTCGGTATGCACCTCAGTATCAGCACCATTGTCAGAATGTGCAAGAACGGGTGCTGACTGCAGGCGCTGTCGTAATTCAGCGAAAGCCGCCTCTTGCTCATTATGCCACACAAATGGCGTGTCGTCTCTTGTAAGGCGAGTCAGGGGTTCCGCTATCTTCGAAAAGCCTTTAATAAACCGGCGATAGTAGGCGCACAAACCCAGGAAGCGCCGGACGGCCTTCTTATCGGCAGGACCTGGAAACGCGGCCACAGTGGCAAGCTTGTCTGGATCGGGTCGGACCCTTTGGCGCTTACTACATGCCCGAGGAACTTGAGCTCTTCCTAACCAAAGTGGCACTTTTCGGGCTTAAGTGTGACGTCTGCCGATCGGATGGCTTCTAGCACACTCCGCAGGCGGTGAAGATGCTGTTCAAATGTCTCAGAGAAGATGACCACATCATTTAGGTACACAAGACAGGCCTGCCACTTCAGTCCAGTAAGGACAGTGTCCATCATTCGCTGGAAAGTAGCCGGGGCTGAACACAAGCCAAAAGGAAGCACTCGAAATTGATAGAGACCATCTGCAGTCACGAAGGCTGTTTTCTTGCGGTCGCGTTCATCTACCTCGATTTGTCAGTACCCGGTTTTTAAATTGAGAGAAGAAAAATAGTGGGCACGCCGTAGTCTAACGAGTTGTTGATATGTGGCAGCGGGTTCACGTCCTTTTTAGTCACGTTGTTGAGCTTGCGGTAGTCGACACAGAAGTGTAGCATTCCGTCTTTCTTTTTGACAAGAACGACCGGAGACGACCACAGGCTGCTGGAAGGTTCAATGATGCCATCGTAAAGCATCTCCCGGACTTGCGTACGTATGGCTTCGCATTCTTTAGCCGACACGCGGTAAGGCTGCTGGTGTATCGGGCGTGCGTTTTCGTACGTCATGATCCTGTGTTTAGTGATGGAAGTCTGGCGTACCTTGGAATAATTTGTGAAGCAGGTCCTGAATTCAAGCAAGAGTTTGCGCAGTGCTGTCTGGCTATCGGTGGACAGTTCAGAATTGATGTTGAGATGGCCTAAACACTTTTCTGCTGTCTCCACTACTTCCGACGTGAAACAGTTGTTAACATTTACTACTGCATCTGCAAACGCTAACTAAGTGCCACGGAACAGGTGTTGGTGCTCGTAGCTAAAGTTGGTAACAAGCAATTGCGAATGACCAGCACGAAGCTGTATAATACTTCGAGCCACACAAACACCTTGCTTCAGTAGGTGTTCCAAGTTACTTTTAGCCACCACTTGGACATTGCGTAAGCCACAGCATGTGACGTCGACGAGGACACTGGCTCATGGAGGAAGCGTTACACTGTCTGCAGAAACACGAAGTACGTCGCCATGCCGTTGGCCATCTTGCACGTCGCTTGCTCGTTTGGCAGAGAAAGTGATACGACACTCTTGCAGATCGATAATAGCACCGTACTCCTGCAGGAAGTCAACCCCAAGAATAACATCGCGGGAGCATTCGCGTAAGACAAGGCAGCTCGCTACGAATGTAAATCCTTGAATCTCATCTCTAGTCGTGCAGGCACCCAGTGGAGTAACGACGTAGCCGCCAGCCGTCCGAATCTGCGAGCTATGCCAGGGCGTGATTACTTTCTTCAGCTGCGTTGCTATTTTCCTGCTTAATATCGAGTAGTCTGCGCCGGTGTCCACTAAAGCACTAAAGGCGTAACCGTCAATAGTCACTGGTATATCGAGCGAAAGCCGGTCGTCCCGTTCCGCTGCAGGTGATGTCGGATCGGTATCTTTCCGTAACTGCGTCCGTCGGAGGTCTTCAGCACTTCGACTGTCAGCGACCTCAGCCCCAAAGATCGTCTCAGTTTTCCCTGCGGGGACTGGGCGACCACTCGGGAGAATACCGCTGGGACGGAGGTTAAAATCGTCTCGGAGACAGCGATCGCGACTGCTGCCTGGCAGGCGATGGCAAGCGCTGCTGAGAAAGGTAGTCCTGAATGTCCCGGGGTCGCTTGCCGTATCGGGGCGGCGGCAAGTATGCGGAAAAACCGCGAAGCCCAAGGCGCCAGTATGGGCACTGCTGGTACAAGTGGTCAGCTTAACCGCAGTGGAAGCACAGAGGCCGATGATCGGGTGTGCGCCAAACATCCGACTTCCGAGGGGGCGGGTGTCTGTTGTTGATGTAGTGAACCACTTGCTCCGAACAATCGGCAAATGGAGCAGCATGAACAACGGGCGGCGGCGTGTTCCCACGTCGTAGTACGATATTGGCTGCGCCGACTGAAGTGACACCGTATGAGGAGCACGAACGAACAGCGGCGGAGAGGAAGCAGGGTGCTTCAGGGCTTCCGAGTAGGTCGCACGGTAGTATTCAGGAGGTACTGCCGCAGCGTTATCAGGAGGCAAGGTGTCACGGAGTGCCTGGTGCAGTTCGTCCTTGATAACGCTTGCTATGGAGCTTACCATAGCGTGCGGTGTTACGGCGGCCTTTTGCAACTCTTCACGCACTACAGAGCGGATGAGTTCTCGCAGACTGTCACCGTTGCTTCCTATGGCCGTGAAAATGTCAGCAGCAGACATGCTGTTCGCTTGCCGCTCATAGAGGTTCGAGCGATGCAGAAGCATCTTTTCCATGGTCATGGCCTCGGACAAGAACTCCGTGATCATCTTCGGAGGGCTCCGTACGAGGCCAGCAAAGAGTTGCTCCCTGACCCCACGCATCAGATGACGTAACTTCTCCTCCATCATTCTTGGATCCGCTCGTCTGAAGAGGAGCGTCATGTCTTCGACGCATGTGGTCACAGTTTCGTTTGGCAACTGGACGCGGGCCTGAATCGCTCGTTCCGCTCGTTCATGGTGATCAGCACTAGTGTAGGTCTCCAAAAGCTGACGACAAAGCTCGCGCCATGACGTTAGTTGCTCCTCGCGGTTCTGCAATCACGTATGCGCCATCCTCCAGGTAGAAGTAGACCATGTCTGAGTTTTTCCATGTCATTCCATTCGTTCACGGAGGCCATACGCTCGAAGTTCGAAGTCGATCATCCAGTCTTCGACGTCTTCGAACACTGTGCCATGAAACGTCTTCGGGACCTGTGGGCTCTCAAGTGTGTACCGGTTCAACATCGTGCTTCCCGTTCCGGTTGGGGCGGTATGAAAGGAAGCGCTGGTCATACCGGTTGATGTGGCGGGAACCGTAGCGTCGACGACTTCTGGGGACAGTCCCCTGATCCTGCGGCTGGCCCGATGCACGGGACGGTCGACAGGCACTGGATTCGTAGCACGGATCCTTGGAGGGGTCTGCAAAATTCGTGAGGACGCGTACCCTGCACCTCCACCAGTTTGTCACGAGGACTGAGAAGTAGTATAGAAGGTTTAATAAACCGTAGAGCTGCTGGCTCTTGGAAAACGCATCCGTTGGGGCCAGCAGGGAAGGGCGCACGGTCTTCTTTGTTCTCTTGGGCTCGACCCACTCTTGCCCTTGACCCACTACCTACAGGTGGCAATATACAGTACATGTAATTTCTGCGATAGTTTGACCACCATGCTGGAGGTTCCCACAGAAACGAATGTCACATTTCCCTCTAATAATTACTGCAGAAGACTATAGTAGCGCTCAGTGTTTTTGGTTTTCATTTGCCTTAAGTTTAGCATACTTTTTCAATTTTTATTTCCAACTGTAAATTATTTTTACGTGAATATATTTTTACAGATGAACTCTCGCTGTTTTTTCTTGGCGGATAATTGTTCGTATCAAGGTTACCCATACTTTTATCGTGATAGCAATTATATGGGCACTCGAGGCAAATTTCTGCCGTCGTCGTCACCATGATGTTCTGTATAAAGTTCAAGTGCGATAACATAACAGCTGTGGGCCCTATGCTGTAGGTGCGAGTGAAAGTTTGCGAGGATGAGCCGAGAAGTATGGTGGCTTGATGTGGCAAGTGTTTTCTCGTGGTCTCATGTGTGCTAGGAGGGTAGGGGGCAGGTTAGTGTGCATCTCCTCTTCTACTCCAGCTGTTATGGCTGAGCGCAACCACACACATTCTATCTTAGAGGCAATCTGTGCTGGGTTCGAACGTTAGCCAGCAAGATATAGCTGATGGCTTCGTGTGCACTGTGTTCTCGCACACCTAATTCACGTTGAAGCGAGAGGTCGCACGAAGGAGAATTAGCTCGCCGCTGCTGCCGCTCTTCATCACGGCAGCGTTCTGACAGCAAGTGTCCGCGGTCATCGAGTCAGACAGGTTCTCGTATTTGCCTTTGCACGCTTGACAACGTGCTTGTTATTTTAGTTAGTAAGCGAATGTTTACAGCAGTTTATGCAGCTGATAAAACAACTAACCTTACTTCATTTGGCTGTCTCACAATTTGCTATCGCAATCAATGCTTTGCCTGTCAGGCAAACTGACTTTTTTCGTTAGTGAATATGTGGTTCACTAATTTTCTTGACACTGAAAGAAGCTGTATAACTGTAGATCACGTTCTTCAATGCCAAAGTTGTACCTGATACACAGAATAACAGCTTTCGAAAAGCATTCTAGCAAGGGCACAACACCACAGCTATGGCAAAACATCTATGGAGGAATTGAGAGTGAGTGCCATTTGATATTCAGACACAAATAGAATAGAAATTCATTTGTAACATTACGTGACTAAAGAGCACCAACAAATAATACTGAAAATATGGCTAGGTAAATACGACCTTGCACTACCATCAGTGAACTTGTCCAGTTCATTCACCATGGCAGCTGGAGCACAAAGACAGCAAGGACCCAGGCTAGGGCTCCCACTTCCTATGCACATTCTCATTCCCCTCCACACTTCTTGTGTTCATCGCAGCGGCAGGCAAATCAGATGCAAAAAAAAAAAAAAAGCAAAGATTGCTTGGGTGGCAGGCTCTCGTGTGACAGTGACCACACCGGGCTCCTTACATTATAGTGCATGTAGGCTCATCTATGCATGCCTCCCACCTTCTTAGCTCTTTGGCAAATTTGCTTTCAGTTACCCTTATCAGTTAAAACTGCATTAAAAAAAAAAAATATATATATATATATATATATATATATATATTGTGCACTTTATTCTGTTTTTTCTGGTTTAAACCAAAAACACTGCACTCTATATGTCAGACATCCCTTCAAGAAACTGCTATGTACCAAAAGAAACACATTCACATTACACTAAAACAAACTGTTGTTGCAGTGCAAGAAAGTGCACCGAAAAGATTAGCATGAAGAAAAATTATTGTGCTTATTAGTACAGCCTCCTGCATTTTCAGCTATAATGCGCGAGCGTCCATCACGCATCATTTTAGCGCCTTTAAGCGGCGATAGTCAGCGAGACCGGCAGAAGTACTTTCATGTGCACTAAGCACTCTCCTGTGCAAGAGTCGTCTGATGCAATGTTCCCTTCAGGATGACGTACAACCATATTATAGTGTTCTCGTGCGATATAGCTAAAAATGCGGGAAGCTGTACATCAGGGATCTGTGTTTGTAACAAAATTCCGACATTGAAAACAATTTTTTTTCTAGATTTTTTATTCAAGTTTACAGAGCCTTAAACTAATAAGGCTGCATTGAAGTTACTCGTCTTAAGCGATTATTTTGAGTTGAAGCTTATTTGAAATACAGTAGACTCCTGTTAAGATGAACTCAAAGGGTCTTTGTCAATGTGTTCATCGCTTCAGTAGTTCATCTTAACAGATTCGATCCACAAAATGACAAAACCACTATTCCTGATGCACCCAAACATTCACAGCACTAAACAATAAATGAAACAGCATTAAAACCAAAAGGTAGATGCAAAAAGAGACATTGATTGAATTTGTAAAATATGAATTATTGTTTTATAGTAGTCTTACTCAAGCGATTGAGTAATTACTTGCTGGTGCTGCAAAAACCTGTATGCGGTCATAAATGTTGACATCTTGCCTAGTTTGCTCAAAAATTTTTCACTGCCATCACAAAGTTGGAAAAAAAAAGCACCAAAGTATTCAGGACATTTTCAGCTGCATCGTGTATGAACACTACAGGTTCTTGTGGCTCCTGAGCAGTAATTACCAGCTAGGAAAGGCACCACGAGAACCTCCTTGATTATTGCTTCTACAGTGCCAATCCTGCAGGCTTCCACATCACCACATAAACACCATTTGCTTCTCTGTAGCTAGCAGAGTCGCCTCCCTTCAAGTCTACCAAACTGGGCCTCTCACTGAATTGAGTAGCTGACACCAATAGCGGCCACAGAAGTTCAGCTTAACTGAATTCACGGTTAATGTTAAGTGGATAATTTTCTGCAATGTGGCTATGGAGAAACCAACGAAATGATCACACACTGCTAACCACATCAGAAAATTTGGCTTAACCAGGTTCATCTTAACGGGAGACTACTGACTGGCAAATCAGTCCTGCAGAAATCTGCAAAGCAGAGGAAGTTTCAGGAAAAGCAAAATTTTTCATCCCTACTGAGAGTAGCTTACTCTCGGGTGGATGAAAATGTTTCTCTTTGATAACATAACCTTACATTTAACAGTTGCACACAGTAGGGTTTTGGACAATATTTCACATAGTGTTGTTGTAATTGTTGCCTCCTTGAATTATATCTCTGCATATGGCGAACAGTATTTATTAACTCGGCATGCTGTGCTAAACCATTACAGCATCATGAAATGCGGTTGTAAAAGTGCAAAGCAAGGCCTTTATATTTACTGCGTGGATACAGCGCAGTGCGATTGTTGTCCTGCTATCTCCTTAAAACAGCATTTAATTTTTGCTGTTGTTCCTTCTCACAATAAAATGGTAAAAGAAATACCTCATTATACACACAGGCATGGTGTGTTAGAGCATTGACACTAGATTTATTGCGACAGCAATTATATGAACACTCCAAACGGATTTCTGCCGTCGTCGTGAGGTTCCGTATAAAGTCCAAGGGCGATAAAATCGTAGCCGCGTGCAGTATGTGAGAGTGATCGCGCGCTTTCACGGAAAGCAAACTCACGGCGGAGAGCAAACGCGGCGTATTCTGTCGCGCAAAATGTCGGGGGATGGGAGGGAGGGAGGGGGGGCGACATGCTGCGGCACCAACTGCGTATTTTGCGACCGGGCGTAAGGGGAATTGGCGACAAAATCTCGCACGTGAAAGGAGGAAAGCGGGAAGGCAGTGCGGGAGGGAGGGGGTGCGGCTTCTACCCTGCCAGCAACTGCGTACTTGTACTTTGTGCCTCTGCGGGCGGCCGCGTGCACCATATCTTGAAAGCGATCTGTACACGGCTCCTACCTTTGTGTGCACTGTGCTTTTGCTGCTCAGTTTCCGTTGAAGCGATAGACTGCACGAACCTTCGCTCGCTGCTGCTGCCGTGCTTGCTCACGCCAGCGTTTTAACAGCGGCTGTCTGCGGTCATCGAGTGTGATGTATTCATGTTTGCTTGTGCACGCTGACACCATGCAGTTAGTAAGCAAATGTGTCTAAGTTTATACAGCCAATAAAACTACTATCCTTACTCTGTATAGCTCTCTACTAATTCGCTATTGCAAATGATGCTTTGCTTATCAGGCGAAACTGCGACTTTTTCTACTATTTGCATTCCACAAAACAGGCAAAGAAGTTCATGTTGTACAACTTGTTTGTATACTTACTCCTTTGGAAGGTCTTTGTTGTGGAGGCACTTTCCATAAGAGTCAATGCTTATGTAATCCATTAGTTCGGAGACAAATGCATCACGTTCAATAGGTGTGTTGCAGTCTGATTGTACATAGGCAATCAGTGACTGGTTAGCCCACGCTCTTGTTTTAGAGGAGGTCTCAACAAAGAACTCCTTGCTTGTGAGGTCAGAAATATAGTTAAGATATTGCAGTGTCAGAGGAAGGTCAGATTTTCTTCGAAACGTCGAAGTATGATTGAACCAGCGAAGAATCTGAAGCACAAAACAGACATACACAAATGAAAGTAGGCCACAATATGAAACCCTGGTGCTGGATGAGTGCAAAGACTTTGACATGCAGTAGAACCCTTACATTTGACATGCAGAAGATGAAGTTGTTCTTTGGCGATTCTTCATGAAGCAGAGCCCAGTCATGATTCAGTTTTCTAGGCAAAGGCAAGTCCCCTATTTCAAGTTCACTTCCATAAAACATCACGGCCTGTGAAAAGGACACACACCTTGCTACAGTGCCACATTATAAGCAAATATTTATTGTCTTTAATATTCAACTCATGATAATGCAATACAATAGAAGTTTATTCAGAGAAGTAAAAAAAAATTGAAATATTTCAACAATGGTTATCGTTATCTACATCAGAATGGACAAAGTGACAAAAGCAGATGTGAACTACCGTACTTATTAAAGATAGAGAGGCATGACTGCATGTTACTGCCTCCTCCCTAACTTAGGAGCCAAATGAGTATTTAAAAAATATATTCAAATATATAGGATGATCTAAGAGATGGAAAGTAATTTGAAGACAAGTAATCATTGTTTTGGAATGCATTAGTTGAAACATAACAGCCATTGCTGTGTGCTTCCTGTCTCTCTTTTTTTTTTTAATTCTGCAGGCACACACATCACCTTGGAACTTCCCCCTAGTTCACTGAAATGAGCATGTGCATATCGTATCTAACCTTCACTGAACAGAGGGAAGTGGCATAAAGAAGTACCAATGACTGATGGTCGTGTGTCATCTGGTGTTTCTCAGGACAGCGTACTCAGTCCTAGAATATCTTGGAATTAATTTTAAGCCAGACTTAACATGGAACCATCACATTAACTTAATTCTGGCTTCAACTAATTGCTGACGCATTATGCTTAAGCGTAACTTAAAGCAGGAGCCTATGCACTTAAGCAAACTATATTCGCCCCAAGAGTGAATATGCTTCTGCTATTTGGGATTCTGACCAAGCATACTTAATGATATCAAATTACTTCAAAATCATGCCGTCTGTCTCATTTTTTTTTCTATTCATGCCACTATAGTGTCAAATCTTTAAAACAATGTGCCAAGTCAACACTGTTATCAAACCGCCGTGAAATCATTTGCCTTTAGCTCTTTCATAATTTATACAAACACACATCACTGCGGGATGACTTTTTCGAACCAACCTCAATCATCTTCCCTCGTCGTGATCATTCATGTAAAGTCAAGCAAATCACTTGTCGCACATCCTCTGTCACCCGTTCATTCATACCTCGAACCACGATTGATTAGAATAATCTACCATCGCACATTGCAAATGAACTTGATATTACTAATTATCAAGAGCTACATGTGCACTCGTGCCATACAGTAGTCAAGTTTAGCCCACGTTTGCATGGATATTTTGGTAATATTTGCATTTATATTTATTTAGGCCGTTATATTGCTCTTACCAATAATATCTATTGTATAATTATATCTCGATATGTTACCCTGCAACTTCTTGTTCTATGGTTTTTCTATTTTTGTACTGGTGAACCATTCAGTGTATGTCCCCACTCCTGTAAGGCCCCCCCCCCCCCTTTAACGGCAATCATAACAAATAAATAAATATGTAAATCCGCAAGGTTGCAATTGGTCACATCTACATATGGACCTTCCTTGACCGCAATAATAGATTAGCTGCAATAGTTTATAGAAAAGAAAGGTTGACCTACGTGCAAATAAATATAGCACAAATCTATAAACGATATGATTATTTTAGTCCAATCTATATATATAGTACTTGTAACACTAGCTGCTATAAAAGGCACCCTGCATAATCTGGAACCAAACTGGTGTCGAAGTGCTTTGAATATGGTGGCAACTTTAGGGCAGGGGAAAAAAAATGGTTGCTTGCTCATGACTGCAATGTTTGGCCACATGTGTGCAGGAGCAACATCATTCACATAAAAGGGGATGACGGCCGGTACACCCTTGATCTCCTGCTTCGAATGTGAGTGATTCCACTGCACAAAAGTTAAGGAAGATTGTGCGAAAAACATGTCTTCAATCTTGCCCACGTGTATGCCGCAATGGTAATGTGGACTGTGTTGCAGCTGCCACATGGTGAACATGCAGCAAACCAACTACTGGCAAGGCACACATGTCAATTGAACTTGTATGGGGAAGAATAGAAATGAGCATGACTTCAAATTATATGTGCAAGTAAGCTCAATCAGGTATCTCCATTTCTTGTGTGCAATATATCATTGATCTCAAATCACAACTTTCCAACTTGAGTATGCCACATTCATAGATAAGCAATGGGTGTCACTGTCACCATCACTGTCTATTACTCTTAAGCAAAATTTTTGGGCAAGTTCCGTGATACTTTACTACTGCTTTATGCAATATAAAACAAGGAATCAATGTATCCAGCCACAACTCAAGCTTGCATGACCGTAAGAATGAGGTGTTAGTTTGCAGTTTCTAACTACGTTCTAGGAGGCTTTCCGTTTAATTATCAGGTTACAACACGTTTCCAAGTATGGGAATTTTAGTCATGCAATAATGTACACCGTATTCTGTTATCAGAAAGATGCTTGCGGCGGGCGCACTCACTTGCAAGTTCGTATGGTTGAAAAATATCCGGTCTTCCGTAAAGAAGCATCTTTTGTTGCCACATGCCTTCGTATGACCAGCTTGTTTGGTGAATGGTGTCCACCAGAGTATGATCGGCTCAGAAACATTTTCCGGTGATCCCGTGTAATGACCTGGATGTGAGAGTCCAAATCGTTACGTACTTACGTGATTTTCAGGCAGTGCTGTCAAAAGAAAATGAAAAATGCGATTCTTGTTCAAAAGATGACGCTCAATCTTACGCCTCTGCGATATTTGACGTTTTTAATGCTTATTTTACGCCCGCAGGGCGATCACATTTCGAAAGAGCGTGCGGAGTAGAACAGACAGGGCAGTTGAATATTAGTTGTGCAGTTCTCATGAGAGCTCAAGAATCAGATAAAAGAAGGCCCGAACAAATGTGCATGCAAAAAACGCTTCTGATAGCTTCCATGCACGTAGAAACTTACTGTGGTCGGTTCGGTAGTGGCCGTAAAAGAGCGGATCGTTCTCGGCATTCTGTGCGTAAAAATTGGATTGTAGCAAAACCGCTGATCAGCCGCGATGTTGTGATTACTTACCGATATTAGAAAGTAAGAGAAACCGTATGAGAATAAGGCAAGGGCCACTAAAATAAGCGAGATCCGAACCAAAAACCGCCTCGATCTGAACTTGTTGGCTGCGCAGACAGCCACCATTTCTTGACTTACGTGCGCTCGCAGTCGTCTCTAGTCGCTGCAATAAGCTTTCGGTTTCGATTTTCGTCAAGCTGCTTGGTGCTGGAAGAAATCGGAGAACTTTTCAAGAATTTGAGAGGGGGGGCACGCACAGCTTCTTTTCGGAATAAGATCACGCGCTTTGGAGAAAGACGGTGAGTGAGACTATTGGAATGAATGCAAAGGTAAAATACCAGAGCCTTTAGGGTGCATTATATGCTGCTGGCAAACATGTTAACTGAGAAACAGAAACGCAGGTCTGCCAGGTCCGCATAACGTCTCGGCGGTCGCAATAAACGGAGTTCGCAAAATAAGTAGCAAAATGTGAATGTTGTTATGAAACAACGGACAAGTATGATACATTTTTTTTCAGTACTGACGTGGGAACCGCGCTTTCCAGATTTAGAACAGACAAGCTTGTTCATCTGTACGTATGAACACTGGAGGGCTCCATTTATTTATTTATTCATTTATTTATTTATTTATTTATTTATTTATTTATTTATTTATTTATTTATTTATTTATTTATTTATTTATTTACTTTTGATACTAAGGTACTTTTGCCGTACACCAAAAATTGCACACAGGAGCGTTTTTTCATCCGGCCCTCATCAAAATGTGGCCGCTAGAAATCGAACCCGTGACATTAATTAAGTGGACATTAAATTTTCATTCTCATTGAAATTACACAGAACAGCATATAATTTTCTACAGCGCACAGAGGAGGAATTGGCACCGGTGTCATGGAGTCTAGGTAAATAATGTTCTGATGTTGACGAATAGGAGGGGCGGGAGAGTGAAATTGCTTACAGGCCATGTTTGGGTGCCACAAGTGTCTGTGGTAAAGTGGGCGTACTTTACTTTTTGACGATTTTGACTTGCAGGACGGAGACACGGATCACTCTGGCTCACAACTGAAGCACATTCTGATGTTAACAGCGCAAAACCTTAGACGGGAACACGAGACGAGAAGACGACACCGCGAGCGCTGACTTTCAACAACGTTTATTTGAAGACAACACGACTTGTTTTACATTTGCCCATAGGAATCACACGTGTCACGGACACGTCATTGCACATCACGTGACACACGCACTTCTGCACACTCACGAAAATAAAAGAAAGGTGAAGGATTGTGTCCCTGCTGCCATACGTGCACAACATATCTCACCGCTTGAAAAAGATTGAGCCAAAAGCTGCAGTTAATGTTGTGCTTACAGCCCCGAAAATACTGAAAAGCCTTTGCCGACGCGCCAATGCAGAATAGCCAATAAGACAGCAAAGGTGCACGATAAATCACCAGCAGCCGTGGTGTATTCTTATACCTTTTAAATGTGGAAAAAGTATATAGGGCAAACTGAAAGATGCACAAACGAAAGATTAAAAGAACATAAACTTAACGTCGAGCACGCGAGCAGGAATTTTGGCATCCACGTCAGAGATTGCCCCTCCAAAGCTTGTGCCGCAGAATTTGAATGCTGTGAAGTGCTGGACCAGCTGGTTCGAGAGATTATTGATGACCAGCTGGTTTGGGAGATTATTGAGGCAGCCGAGATTGCAAGACTTCATGACCAATGTGTTAGCACGCCATCCTTGTGGCTAACAGATAAGTAACTTGAGCTTTTGCACGTGCAATCTTTTTCGTGAGTGCAGAAGTGCGTGTGTCACATGATGTGCAATGACGTGTCTGTTACACGTCATTACACGTGTGATTCCTATGGGCAAATGTATAAGATGCCGTGTTTTCTCTGAATAAACATTGTTTAAAGTCAGCGCTCGTGGTGTCGTCTTCTAGTCTCATGTTCCCGTCTAAGGTTTTGCGCTGTTAACACCAGGATGGAAAACCAACAAGCCCAAGCTGTGGTTCTAGCGAAGCACATTAACTGATTTATTTTGGACAAGGGGTGTATTTTCAAGGCCGGGAAGTAAAAAAGAAAAGTAAAGCTTTAAGTGGTCTACAAAACATAGTATCTGATGATGCGCACGTACGAGAAAACAGCACCAGTCCTGTCAAAGACATGCCGATGGTGTGCTTACGGGCTGTTTTTACGATTGTGGAGAGCGTCTGTTTTTGTATCCCCAATGACGGTCTCTTCACCAGCGCGTGCCAGGATTTGATTATTGCCAACACACAGACACACGCACACGCTTTGAGAAATTTTGGCAGATATGAAACACAAAAGGAGATTCCATAGTCAAAGACTGTATTGGGACCTCTGGTCAAGGTTAGATGGCGAGAGGAATGACTATAGCAGCAAAATAAAACAATATCATGGTATATTAACATAATGGTCATGTAAGAGTAGAACAAATATTTTAGGATTTTTTTTTTGCATTTCCTTCTTTGAGAATCAAAGTGTGTGCACAACAAAGATAAGAATTTCGAGAATGCCTTCCGAGGGTCAGTAATATCATTTACCGAAGACCAATAGCTGTGAATCCATCTCTGTCTAAAACACGCTAGTGAAGGAAGTGCTGCGCACACGAGAAAGGGAATCGAAGCACAAGAATATAGGGTAATAATCCGTGATATTCACACTCAAGACACCTGCTTTGGGTGGAAGCAACACATTTGACAGTGCATGATCAATGAGCGTGCTTACACCATCATTACTACACCGTGTCGATTGGGTAATTAAGCACTGCTTACCGAAACTATGAAATAAACGAGTAGATTGTAGAGGAAAAAGCTGTTTTATCATGTAAAGTAATATTTATGTTACCCATTACGATAAAAAAATTTTTCATGTAATAATGTTTCCATGGTTTTACTGAGCTTG
This sequence comes from Dermacentor silvarum, assembly GCF_013339745.2. Classification (NCBI taxonomy): domain Eukaryota; kingdom Metazoa; phylum Arthropoda; class Arachnida; order Ixodida; family Ixodidae; genus Dermacentor; species Dermacentor silvarum. The sequence goes on from NC_051154.1 coordinate 165,787,342, forward strand.
TCACAAAATTTACTAGTGGATGAGCACAGCGAGCGGTAAGTAACTCCGAGTAGAACATTTTTGATATCGAGATTAAGAAGCTGGTTGTCCAGTTCAAACCATACAGATTCGCAGTGGCCGGCATTCATGTTTAGATCGCGTCTACGCTGATATGTAACGCCAGCCGATACAACAACAACGCCACCATGTTTGCTTGTTTGTCTATGGTTCCATGTTCTGAACCATAACATGGAAAACAAAAGAAGATTGCGATCTTCATCACACAGCCAAATCATTACGCAAATAATTATCGTAGCCTCAAGTTACACTGCTAAGCACGAGGTCGCGGGCTCAATTCAATTCAATTTTATTCGACAAACCGCGTACAGTGAATTTCCATGAACTGTTTGGACCCGTAGCCAAAGGCTAGCAATGGGTCCAATACTGAAGTACAATAAGGCACACAGGTATATGTTTCATAATCACATTGAAAGCATGATAACAACACACAAAGATCATAAGTTTCATATCGTATAAAGAAAAGAAAGAAAAAAGGATGAAAACCAAAAAAAAAAAAAAAAAAACTAGGAAGACGTAAGAAAACACACTGAACTATAATGCATTGAACACTAATTCATACTACACAAAAGGTGGACAAACAGGGTAGTTTGAAATTCTGGTTGGCGCATCAGATAATCTTCACTCAGCGACAACGAAAAAAAAAACAAAAAAAAACAGAAAAAAAACATATATCAATGTATTAATACGGGGAAAGGAGATGACAATGTCATGATAACAGAATTAATGATAAGAAATATTTTTTCACTGTGACAGTGAAGTCATGGGCTTCTTTTAGTTCTAGTGTCAAAGAGTTCCATACCTTAGCACTCGTAACTTGTATTTGTCGCTCTCCATAAACGTTGTGAATTGGAGGTAAGTTAAGGTTATACGAGGCTACATTTCTAGTGGCACGCGATGTCGTCCGGAACAGGGACGCGAGGAGAGGATGTTTATTTTGCACTATACTGTTAGTAACTAGAACAGTTTTAGTTGACGTAAAAGATCAAATGACAGAACATGCATATTTTTGAACAGTGCTGTGCCATGATGAAATATGTCAGAGTTAGTAATTATTCTTATAGCCCTTTTCTGAATTTTACGTATCGGCTGAAGGTATGTTCTCTAAGTCGACATCCGTGATTCAGCACATTCTGTTAAATGACCATGTATAACCGCGAAATATAAGGTACGGAGAGTTTTGTTGTCCAAGTAATTTCGGGCTTGTATTAAGTGATAACATTCCCCTGAAAGCGTGTTGCATAGCGCATCAATGGACTTTTTCCAGTGTAGGTGGCAGTTATTACTCCGCCAAGATATTTGAACGAAGTAATGTGCTCGAGAAGATTGTCATGAAGTACTATATACATGAACTGAAGATACATCTGGAGACTTATTTCGCGAGTGAACAATCATGTATTTTGTTTTTCCTATACGTTAACTGTTAATTTATTTTCGGCAAGCCATCTAGAAATGTTAGTCAGCCCGGCATTAGTTTTCATTTGAACATCCTAGATATCTCCTGTTACTATTATAACTGTATCATCGGCATACATATCAGTATTTGTGCAGAGCTTAGCGCATTGGGCAAGTGATTAATGTACAGGGGAAAAAACAAACGCCCCAGGACTGATCCTTAGGGAACTCCTGTACTAATTCGCTGAGGAGACAATATCAAATTATTCATTATACGACTACCTGACTGCGGCTCTTTAAGTAACTTCCGAGTAACTCGGCAGCGTGTCTGCGAAAACCATATAGTATTTTAGTTTATTTAGTACGATGTAGTGATCGACGGTGTCGAATGCTTTTCTTAGGTCAAGAAATATCAGTGCGAAAAGCTTATTGTTATGGAGAGCTACGTTGAATACTTGAATGAAAGACAATACTGCGGTAGATGTGGAAAAACCTGGTCGGAATCCGTGTTGTTGCGGGCTAATTATGTTGTACTTTTCTAGAAATTTCTGAATTCGCTTTGCAAGAATCTTTTCGTAAATAGTATTTAGTATACCCAGGACAGATATCGGTAGATAAAAAGCAGGACCAGATTTATTACCATTCTTGAATATCGGTATAACCTTGGCCAATTTTCGTGAAGATGTGTATGTACAGTCGCGAGCAAAAGTTTGGAGACCAAGCATCAGCGAAAAATTAAATCGAGCGCAGCCCCGCGGCCTGGCATTTGTTTAATACATTGTATTGGTGCGCGCTCTTGATTTCAACCGGAATGCCCGGGCTGCGAATGAAAAAAAATATATCGCGGCACCTTTGGTTCCCAAACTTTTGCTCGCGACTGTACAACTGCTTAAAGAGAGGTTGAAAATGCGGCACAGTATAGGTCCTAGTACGTCAATGTTTTCTTTAACCATGCATAAGGTTATACACCATCTAGACCAGGGGCCTTGTTACATGGCCTGCGTAGGGCCATGTAACACAGGCGTAGGCCTGCGTAGGGATGCGAGCTTGATAAGTTATTAGCTAAAAATACCCCGATGTTTAAAAAGTAGTAGTTAAAATTGTCAACTGTACTGGCATCCATTTTCTTTGGAACAATAGTTTGTGATATCCCTATACCCGCCACTTTGACTATCTCCCAAACTTTTTTTGTGGAACTTTGAGCTCAATGGGATTTGAGTAGTACTACTGTTTTCGCGGTCTCATCCTTGTGACAAATTTATTGCGCAGTTTTGTACTGACCTAAGTATTACTACTCATGTACGTGAGACGTCGGCCGATGCTATACCTTTATTTCCGAGCAGCCGCCCGAGTCAGAGACGAAGCACCGCACGAGACAAAAGAGGATGATGAGTTGTATGTACAAATGACGACGACGATATGCACAGAATGCGCTCACACTCATTATGCTTATTTGTCTCCATTTATGATATCAGTAGTTTTTTCCCTTAAAATTAACAGTATGTCGGCGGTCATCCAGGGAAATATTGGAGATTTGTAGGAGCGGGTGGCTACGGTTATGCGGCTACTGTCAATTGTGCGCGCAAGGAAATTAATCAAGCATGAAAACGCACCACTCACGTCGTTACACTCTATTTCCCTTATTCTGATTAACTGAATGTTTTTACGGAGCAAACCGTAATCTATTCTTGTTACACGATTCTGCTGTGGTTTCACTGGGGCTCTTAATCTTAACTTTAATAAAGAAGGGTAGATGGTCTGTTATTGGGGTGTCATGCACGCCAGTCGTAACAGATTCTTCTATGTTAGAGCGTGGTCGATTAGTGTCGCAGCTGTACTTGTTAGGCGCTTAGGTGTGGTAATTAGGTTACAAAAGTTGAATAAATCGAGTAAGTATTTATAGCTATCTAGACCTGAGCATTGCGTGTTGATATTCAGATCGCCAACAATCACTACTTTCTCTTTGTAGCTTGATAGAGCGAAAAGAATCACTTCTACATTTTTTAGAAAAATGGACAGAGCTGAATTCGGAGGCCGATAGATGGCACCTATGATAAGCGAGCAGCCGAATCTAACAAAAAGCGCTTCAATGTCTGCATGTTGTAAGTGACGTCATATCAGAAATCCTGTAGTTGTACTTAACAAAAAATGCCACACCTCCACCGCGTGTTCTGGAATCCCATGGAAGCGATATGTTCGTGTACTGTGGAATGATAACGTTCTCGCCGTGTTTTAGCCATGTTTCACATAAAGCGATAATATCAATCCTCTTGTACATTGTGGAAGAAATGCAAGAAACGAGTCTAGGTTCTTTTTAGACTGTGAATGTTGATATTAAAAATAGAAATATCCGAGTTATAACTCGAGTTCTTGGGTATGCTATGGTTATACTCCGGCCATGCACGGAACAGCGCCCAAGAAGCAAATACTTATACTACTTTGGATAGATCGTCCTCAGTAGTGATAGGAATAACTCTTGAGTTTTCTAATTTCCTCATTAGGATTTTGCCTTCGGAACCCAGGAAAATTTCCAAAAATTTTTTCTCGCTTTAACTCAACCGCATTGCCAAGCAAGATTTTGTTTTCAGGGCATAGGTGATCGTTTCCGTAAACGGGAATATTTTCCCGATAGCCAAGCATTGTTGCGTTCAGCCGCTTCATTCTTGCTGAATTCGCGATCTTGTCTCGAGTTGATCTTGATGTGAATCTGGAAATTATGTTGGGAACACCTGAACCCTTTGTAGGCACTCGATGTATGACTTCAATGTCTTGGTCGGGAATTTCATGACCGAGGGATTTCGCACTTTTTTTTTTTTTTTTTCATTGTTGCAGGCAAGTCCTCATTTTCAGCCAACGGAATTCCCTTGATATCAACTCTAAGTTCTTACGCCGGGAGTATTGTTTCAACTTTATTATCTCCTTTCTTTTTTCATCCTTTACTTCCTTACTGTGCCGTTGACAGTCCTGTTGACTATCGAGGCTCCTTTTCCATCTCATGTCCAGCTCCTGCTGGAGCGATTTCATTTCTTTTTTGAAATCATCAAGGGCATCGCTAAGAAATTCCACCAGCTGATGAACGGGCGACAAGTCAGCCTTCATGACAGAGTTCAGTGACTGAACAATTGCGACATCTTTCTTAAGCTTCAGCATAGCGTTAATAAACCTTGCTGGCCGTTTAGGTGATGGCCTTAGTCAGTTCCTTGATGGAATTAGGAGGCTTATCGCCCAAACCATTGGTAAATGTATTCAAAGCTTCCATTGTCACCAACGTACTTACACAACTGCTGGCATAGCTGAGGTACCGGAATGGCTGCAGTGCGTAAAGACAGCAGTTTAGCAGTCGCAGTTAAACGACTGCCAGACCGCTCGATTCCCGGCCGCAGCGGCAGCATTTAGGGCGAAATGAAAAACGCTTGTATTTAGGGGGACGTTAAGGAGTCCCAGGTGGTAGAAAGGCATTCGGAGCCCTCCACTATGGCGTTCCTTATAACGTACTTGTTCTTGAACGGGCAGCGTCCAATGACGCAATCTCGTGAGCACTGGAGTCCGCCAGCACAACGTGACAATTTCTTGATTGTACGTTTAGGTAGTACAACGGGATATTCCCCAGGCTTACGAGAAACGTACCTCATTTAAAATGTGTCAGTTCCTGAAAAGAAAGTGATGGAAACACTACATGGCTCACACAGGCAATTACCAAGCCAGCCGATAAACGTGGCGCTGTGGTGATAATGAATAAGGCCGATTATGTTGCTGAAGCGCACAGACAACTGCGTGACAATTTTTCTATAAGCTCGTTGACAACGTTCCCATGGAGCATTTCAAGAAATTGTTGCTTACAGCATCTGGGAACTCGTCAAAGATAGCAACGTAAGCGACAAAGCGATACGCTCATTGGTCCTCCGCCCCCTCCCGGGACGATTTTAAATCCTACCGAAAATACGTACACCAAACAATCCGGGTCGCTATATCGTGTCTGGTATCGGTACCGTCACAGAATCACTTTCCAACTTCGTCGACAGCCTCATTAAGAAAATGTCGCTTACTTTCTCCTCATATCTTATAGATACTAACCACTCCTTATCGGATATCATTGACCTCGACGTACCTCTTGGTTCATTACTTCTGACACTAGACGTAGCCTCGCTTTAAACTACCATTCTGCATAATGACGGCATCCGAGAGGTCATCATCATCATCAGCCTATATTTATGTCCACTGCAGGATGAAGGCCTCTCCTGTGATCTCCAATTACTCCTGTCTTGCGCTAGCTGAATCCAGCTTGCGCCTGCAAATTTCGGAACTTCATCACCCCACCTAGTTTTTTGCCGTCCTCGACTGCACTTCCCTTCTCTTGGTATCCATTCTGTAACTCTAATGGTCCACCGGTTATCCATCCACGCATTACATGGCCTGCCCAGCTCCATTTTTTCCCGCTTACTGTCAATTAGAATATCGGCTATCCCCGTTTGTTCTCTGATCCACACACCGCTATCTTCCTGTCTCTTAACGTTAGGCCTAACATTTTATTGCGATAGCAATTATATGGACACTTCAACCGAATTTCTGCCGTCGTCGTCGCCGTCGCCGTGAGGTTCCCTATAGATAAAATCTTCGCCGCGCGCCGTATGCCCCAGCGGAAGCGTGCGGGGACGCGCGCTATCACGGAGAGCGAACGCACTCAATCGCCCACGCGCAAGCAAGGAAGCAGGAAGCCAGCGCCGGAAAGAGCGGGGGGGGGGGGGGCACTTCTACTCCGCCAACAACCACGCTCGTCGCTCGTCCGCACCGTCTCTTATCTCCACACGGCTCTGACCTTTATGCGCCGTGCATTCGCCGCTCAGTTTCCGTTGAAGCGATAGACCGCACGTACCTTCCGCCGCTGCGGCGTATACTTGCTGCCAGCGTTTTGACAGTCGTTGTCTGCAGTCATTCAGTGTGATCTATTCGTGTTTGTTTGTGCGCGCTCACACCACGTTTGTGCATTCAGTTAGTAATAGTCGGGTCACATTTTCCAACGCACGCTACACATGCAATGCTGCCCGGATCGGCAGTGCAGCACTACAGGTATAGTCCCTTCGCACGCGCTGCCCACGGGCAGCGTTCTCATCAACACCACCGTTTCACACGCGCCTTCTCGTGGTCATCGAGTCTCTCTTCAAGTCGGTCTACTTACGCCGCAGCACACCTACTTACTTAATCAGCTCATGTTTACTACAATTAATATTGCTACCAAAGCCGCTTACCTTACTTCGTATGACATTGCTGTGTTGCTATCGCATTCATTGCTTCGCCCTTAGGGCGAAACTGTGACATTTTTTTTCGTTCCATCGCTCTTTGTCCGGTCCTTTACTTCTTCTCGAGCTTCTTTGTTAACCTCCAAGTTTATCCAAGTAAATAAGAGGTATTGATTATTTTAGCCAAGGGGCGTCATTTCTCGCTCGGAAAGGCGGCTTTAAGGCGCCCTGTCCACAAACGCGGACACTAACTTTCGCTAGTTGCGTGCGGCCCTCTTACACTTGTTACTCCAAGAAAGGATAGTATTTGACAATCATGAAACATTGCTTTTTACAAATAAATCGCTTTTGGTTTTTTAAATAACTTTAATACCACGAAACAAATAAAAACGAAGAGCTACTTACGGCTCGTGCCGTAGAAGCTTGAAACGGCCATTTTCCCGCGCTTTCTGATAATTATTTCGTATGTCTTCAGGGCGATGGCGCCACTTGTCAAATAGAGAATGGCTCGCGCTTTTCAAATCACATTGTGTTTGGGACTACGCGAATGCAAAGTTGGTGTCCACGTGTGTGGACACGGCGCCTGAAGGGGCTATTCACCGTTGAAGACGACGACGCTGACGAAGCGGACGCGCCTCACATGGTCTCCGTACATTTTAATCTCTTGTGTTCAAACAACCACTGCTGGACCCAAACTAACGTCGGAACCAGTTTCCGGAAGTGGTCAGCTACCTATCAAGAGCAGTCCCGACGCCAGGGACCCAGGACAAGGGTTTCTACGACCAAAAGTTCGAGCCGGTCACGGTGTCGATTCCTAACCCTAACGAGATCTTCAGCTCATCTGTCTGGCCGAGAAACAGGGGCACCGCACCCGCGAATGCGCGCGGCGTCGCTATTACAGCCTTCCCGGCTCCTGGGGACTTCGCCCAACGATTCGCACCCCGATGAGATCAAGTAAGCACCACCCCTCCCCTCATTATGGATGTAGTAGAGGATGAAGGCACGGAAATAACACCCGAAGAAATTACCCCTGAAGCAGGGTGGCTTGTTAGCCACCGCCACAAGCAATGACACACGTACCACGCAGGCATCATCCCTACTCGTACATGGCTCCCTCCATGCAACAGAAAGCGCACGCATCGAGAGTACCCAGCAGTCCGCCCCAACGTTACTATACTAGCTTCAGTTGTAAAACTCGGCGGCGTTGCGCGGAACCGCCACCCGCCCGCGCCTTCATGGCGCTGCCGTTGCGCCAGCTTCACTTCCCCACTAGCCGACTACGCGAACTGGCCGGACGAAACACGCAGTGCAGCGTTGGTGTATTCTGTGGTTGGCTGTTGACGCCGGATTTCAGGAAGCATGTCATCCGCGAAACTGTAGCCTTCGCCGCGTTTGTAAGGATATTAGCAGACGATGCCGACGTGCTGCGTTCCTGGCTGCACAAGCGGATATATGAATGATGTCGATAGTTCGGCGCGCCACTTGTGTGCTCCAGCAATGCGACCTTCGCTCGGCGTTGAACAGAGCGATTCCTCGTGCCGACCGGGAACTCTCTGCGAAATCCATGTGTGTGATTTACACTTTCATGAGCAGGACATCTTAAAGTGTTTGTGCATATTATCAATGGACAAACGGTTGAGGTGCCACGAGACAAGTGGACACTTGCCGAGGGTGCGGTGTCCGAAAGTGTTCCTTAACCTTCCCTCGTATCTGTCGAACCAACCGGGGGAAAAAAAAAAAAAAAAACGCAAACGAAGAGAGATGTTGGTGACCTGTTCTGGTCCATCTTAAAAGAGCTGTCAGAGATACGCTGAGTCGTGTTGGGTGTCCCTTGCGCTTTCAGGAACTGAGTCACACATCATTAAATTTTTAATAGCGGAGCTGTTTAAGCTTTTTGCTTCCCGCGTAGTGTGCGCAAAAACGTCGCCTAGCGATGACGTCACTTCGCACAGCCGCGCCTCACCTCACCTTGCGATAGCGAATCAATAACTAATCGATCAATAAGCAATAAAATTCCGGAAAATGCTGGGGATGACTTGGTAGTGCTTAGCCTAGCCCAACACGTGGCAATACCTTGCGATAACCAATCAATAGCTAATCAATAGCTAATCGAGCAGTAATAAAGAAATTCCGGAAAATGCTGGGGATGACTTGGTAGTGATTAGCCTAGCCCAAATCGTGGCCAATACGTTGCGATAGCCAATCAATAGGTAATCGATTAGCGATCATAATAATAAATTCCGGAAAAGCATAACCCGTAAGGCCAGGACCAGCTAGGTGCCGATCATCTCCGCTGTTTCTTTAGCTTTACGCCACTTGTGCAAGCTACGCTACTTTATTTAGTCCACGCATGCATACACGCATACCTTGCAGGAACCTTGCATAAAAATGCATTCTTGGGCGAGGTTCCTGGAGCAGCTACGGGATCCAGTCTTGAAGGCAGCGAGGAAACGTACCAAGCTGCTGTAGGATGGAGTTGGTTTCCACGTAGGCTCAAATCATTTGCCTAGATTATGTCCCTTCTGACAGTTTAAGTCTTAGCTATATTATAGGGGCATACAGTGTTTTTTCATTTCGTTTTCTTTAAGAAAGCATTCATTGGTTTACAAGAAAGTTGTGCTGTTATTTTTGTGGATAACAAATTTGGTCTCGCTAGCTGGCGCATAACTGCCCCAGACCAAACTGTTAAGCAAGTAAAAGCAGCGAGAAAACGTGCCAAGCGCTGTATGGGAAAGTAAACTGCGTGAGAGGTTTTAGGCGGCAGGAAGAAACACACGACACTTAAAACGCAGCTTCTGCGCTTCGTCGTATGAGTTTCTTCCTGTCAGTGCAGTTTACCCTTCTTTCAGTATCAACCAACTAGCCCGATATATCTTATTGCTGTAGGTGGATACCGCTTTCGCATGGTATCACTAATTTGGACTATAGGGAGAACGTCCAGCGGGCGGACACACGCGCAAGCTGCCTGTCCGCACGAGCTCAAGGCTGCGGCGAGGCGTCTGCAATTAAGCGCGATGGAATGGCGCCGCCATCTGGTGGCTGCCGAATGAAGTGGCGACAGCGGCGGTAAGCGCAATGGGCGGGAGTTTTACAACTGAAGCTAGTCTAGTAACGTTGGTCCGCCCTACGCCGCCCACGAACCCCACGGCAACCGCGACTTTCTAAGAACGATATCAAGATCGTCATTCGCACAAGAGACGGTTTCAACGTGTCCAAACTAGGAGACGCCCAGATACGTGACTCAATGCTTGAGATCACGGGCATTACAACCGAAGAAGCTGAGGAAGACATATATCGCTCATGCGCGGATAATAGCGTCATTGTAATTAGCACGCCAATCATGTCTAACGGTGAAAAATACTGCTGCATCCGCAGTCTCCCCATCGGAGCACTCTGCTACGCTGCCACAGCATACGCCACACCGCCGGAAGACAAAGCCAAAGGAGTTATACATAATATCCCTTCATATGACACGGAACAAGACATTACCAAGAGCCTCGTTTACAAGAACGCTGCGATTCTGCAGGCCCGACGCATGGGCAACACGAATTCAGTGCTCATCGTATTCGGCGGAAAGCAAGTACCGTACCACTTCTACTATCGCGGAGCAGAATACAAATGCTATCTCTACATAAGAAGCGCATTGAGGTCTGCGACATCGGTGCCCTGCGACGGTGCCCTGCGGCACCGTCGGCCACAAGGCCGATGTATGCCCCACTCCGACCCAGAAGAAATGCAAGAGCTGTGACACAGTAAATGCGCCGGCTGATCATACTTGTCACCTTGCTGCGCGCTCTGCGGCAAGGACCACAGGACTGGCGATAAGGCCTGTCATCGCCGCTTCCAGACACCACACCTCCTACTCCAACGACGAAGGGAACGCATACGACTGGGACAATAAGGAGCGAACCAGAAGACTCGGCACACGACTTCTGCAAGGGAGACTCAGCTCAGCCAACACTGAAGTCGACGCCCAACCGCAAGCTCCCGAACGCAGCAACTCTCGTGGACGCAGCCGGTCTCGTGGACGCAGCCGGTCTGGTAGACGCAGCCTGTCTCGTGGACGCAGCCAGTCTCGTGACGCAGCCGGTCTCGTTGACGCAGCCACTCCCGAGGTCGCAGTCAGTCACAGGGACGCGGCCATTCCCGAAGCGGACCGGATTCAACACCGACGCAGCATCAACGAAATGCCACCCTTAGAGCGACCACAGCTAAAGTCCAAGACGCTCCCCCAAGGTAAGCTGGGCCAGCATTGTCTCCCACACAGGTCACACCACAGAACCTAAAGCAACAACAGTGAACACAGTTAGTGATGCTACCATGCACAGCTTCAT